>NW_024068243.1:0-197441 GCF_009389715.1 Phoenix dactylifera
TAATGTGTCAGCCAAATTGGCTTCTAGGGCATACATCTAACAATCTCCCACTTGCACTAAAGCCAATCAGTCATATTCTTAGTCCCATCTTCTCAAGGTGGGCTTCAGTCTTTTGCTGACTTAGCTGCTTAGTGAACGGGTCTGCCACGTTGTCCGCGGAGTCTACTCTCTGCACTTCGACATACTTTCTCAACATAGTCGCGTATGAGGTGGAAGCGCCGCTCTATATGCTTGGACTTCTGATGAGACCTTGGCTCCTTAGCAGAGCTATGGCGCCATTATTATCGCAGTAGAGTGTTATGGCATCTGATGACATTACATCCAATTCCGCAATGAATTTCTTGAACCAGAAGCCTTCCTTAGCAGCTTCAGAGGCGGCGATGTATTCAGCTTCCATAGTAGAATCAGCAATGATCGGTTGTTTAGAACTCTTCCAATTCACCGTACCACCATTGCACAAGAACACATATCCAGATGTTGACTTCCTATCATCGACATCAGTCATGAAGTCTGAATCTGTGTACCCTTCTACCTTTAACTCTGATGATCCTCCAAAGACCAAGAATAAATCTTTAGTTCTTCTCAAGTACTTAAGAATATTCTTCACAGCTGTCCAGTGTTCTTCACCTGGATTCGACTGATATCTGCTTGTGACACTCACAGCAAGAGCTATATCAGGTCGTGTACATAGCATGGCATACATGAGGCTCCTATTGCCGATGCATAAGGGATCTTGCTCATGCGTTGAATCTCTTCAGATGTGTTGGGGCACATCTTCTTGGAGAGATGAATTCCATGCCTTAGGGGTAAGAGACCCCTTTTAGAGTTTTCCATGCTGAACCTTTTCAGCACTTCCTCTATGTACATTTCTGTGATAGGCCAAGCATCCTTTTAGATCTATCTCTATAGACCTTTATTCCCAAAATATAGGATGCTTCCCCAAGGTCTTTCATGGAGAATTCTTTTGACAACCAGACCTTGACCGAGGTTAGCATGGGAATATCATTCCTATCAGGAGATGTCGTCCACGTACAGTACGAGAAATACGACAGCGCTCCCACTAACCTTTTTGTAAACACACGGTTCCTCTTCGTTTTTGATGAAATCAAACGTTTTGATTGCGTCATCGAAACGAGTGTTCCAACTCCGAGATGCTTGCTTTAGTCCATAATGGACCTTTGCAGCTTGCAGACCTTGTGATCTCCATCACTGGAAGTGAAACCCAAAGGCTGTTCCATATAGATATCTTCATCAAGATATCCATTCAGGAAAGCAGTTTTCACATCCATCTGCCAGATTTCATAATCATGAAATGCTGCAATGGCAAGCAATGTTCGGATGGATTTTAGCATGGCTACAGGTGAAAAGGTCTCCTGATAGTCAATGCCTTCGCGTGACTATACCCTTTCGCCACAAGCCTTGCCTTAGGTCTCTACCTTCCATCCGAACCTATTTTCCTTTTGTAGATCCATTTGCATCCAATAGGTACAATACCTTCTGGTGGATCTACTAAGGTCCAGACTTGGTTGGAATGCATGGAGTCTAACTCTGACTTCATGCTTCCAGCCATTTCTCGGAATCGATATCAGATATCGCCTCGTTGTAGGTTTTGGGATCCTGTATGTGATCCCTATCTCCCACTAGGAACATTTCCTCGGTATCCTCTTCTAGTATACCTAAGTATCTATCGGGAGGATGGGAGACCCTACTAGATCTACGAGGTGGTTGAGGGACATCGTGTACTGGCTCTGTATGAATGGGTTCGATAGGATCCATGACTCGTTGCTTTTCAGAGACTTTCTCTTCAAGCTCAATTTTCCTCCCACTGCCTCTATCAAGGATAAACTGATTTTCCAAGAAGATGGCATGACGGCTCACAAACACATTGTGATCCTCTGAGACGTAAAAATTGTATCCTAATGACTCTTTAGGATATCCTATAAAACGAGCACTTATGGTCCTAGCCTCTAGTTTGTCCGCCTGTAGTCTTTTGACGTGGGCCGGACATCCCCAAATCTTGAGATGACCAAGACTTGGTTTCTTACCATGCCATATCTCATACGGTGTGGTAGGAACGGATTTAGAGGAACTCTATTCAATAAATATACTGCGGTAGTAAGGCATCTCCCCAAAGAAACATAGGTAAATCAGTGAAGCTCATCATGGACCTGACCATATCCAATAGGTCCGATTTCTCCTCTCTGACACCCCGTTGAGTTGAGGTGTACCCGGAGGTCCATTGTGAGACTATGCCATTTCTTTGAGATAGTCCCGGAATTCTCCACTAAGGTATTCTCCTCCTCGATCTGATCGAAGAGCCTTAAGGGTTTTCCAGTTTGTTTTTCTACTTCATTTCTGAACTCTTTGAACTTTTCAAAAGATTCAGACTTGTGTCTCATAAGATACACATACCCATACCGTGAATAATCATCGGTAAAGGTAATGAAGTATGAATAACGTCCCCTGGCTAGCACATCGAATGGGCCACATACATCTGTATGTACTAGGGTAAGTATTTCAGTGGTCCTCTCCCCATGTCCTACAAAGGGCAATCTAGCCATTTTTCCTTGAAGACAGGACTCGCAAACTGGATATGACTCGGAAGTCAATGAGCCGAGAAGCCCATCTTTATCCATTTTGTTCATTCTGTCCTCTCCAATATGGCCAAGCCTGAGGTGCCACAAATATTTTGGTTTATCTCATCCTGGATCTTTTGGATCCTTTGGCACTCACTTCTTGCTCAGACACATTTACAGATACATCCATATGTAAATGATAGAGACTGTCAATCATAAAACCACGTGCGACTATTTTATTTCTGAAATAAATAGAACAGCAGTCTTTGTCAAATGTAAAAACATGACCTTCCTGTGCTAGACATGAAACAGAAATCAAATTTCTGCTAGCAACAGGTACATAATAGCAGTCTCTAAGTAATAAACTAAAACCAGACGGTAGTCGCAGATGGTAGGTGCCCACAGCCACAGCAGCAACTTTTGCCCCGTTGCCAACCCGAAGGGTTACCGCACCTTCCGCCAGCCTTCTACTTTCCTTTAGACCCTGCATGGTAGTGCACAATGAGCACTAGAACCAGAATCTATAACCCAACTAGAAGTAGAAGAAACCGTTAGATTAGTTTCAATTATGAGCAAGTCTATACCTTCTGAAGGTGTGTCACCTTTCTTGTTCTTCAGGCTCTCGAGGTATGAAGGACAGTTTCTCTTCCAGTGGCCGTCGACATTGCAGTGGAAACATTTTCCTTTGTCATTAGCCTTTTTCTTTTGAACTTCCTTCTTTGGCTTCTTGTCTTTCTTCTGCTTCTTAGCAGGCTTCTTTTTCTTCCAAGTAGACTTTCTCTTGGAACCAGAAGTCAACTCAGCAGCAAGGACATTGCCCCTTGAACCTTTCAAGGCTCCCTCAGCAGTTACCAACATGTTTATTAGTTCAGTCTTAGTGCATTCAATCTTATTCATGTGGTAGTTTACTATAAACTGACCAAATGAATCAGGAAGGACTTGAAGGATCAATCCACTTGCAATTCCTTGTGCATGTCATACCGAGCTTCTCAAGCTCCTCTAGGTCCTTGATCATAGTCAGACCGTGATCATGGACAGACTGCCCTCGCGCATCTTTGTTTGAAGAGCCTCTTGGACACTTCAAAACGAGCTGTGCGACTCTGCTCACCATACAACTCTTGCAGGTGTGCCAGTATGTCCCTAGCAGTCTTCATATTTTCATGCTGGCATTGGAGTTCATTGACATGGATGCCATGATATAGCATTGACTCTAATGTCATCGTCACCACTTTTATGCATCGTCGCTGATCAGTCGGACGTGCTGGTAATGTGGGGATATCTGAATCGAGTACATAGCCTATTTTCTCAGTCAAAATAATTTTGAGATTTCTAAGCCAGTCCTTGTAATTGGTTCCGGTCAGTCGGTTGGTCTCAAGAATACGGGTCAAAGGGTTTGAAGCTGACATTGTATCTGCAGAGAGTAAAGATTCTAGTTAGACTTTTGTACTTGATCCTAATCTGTTCTAAGGTCTTTTAGAACAAATGTAACTCCCACTATTTTCTCGAATTCCTCACACTCCCCTGGTAGGAAAACGGAAATCCTACACGACTAGGGTTTCTAGTGGGTACTGCGGTCCACCAATTTACATGCCACCTCACCTAACAGTTATTGGTGACACATAGATGGATGAGTGTACAACTCTTGTACAATGCTTCTCAAGCATGTTGCAGTGCAACTTGGTCTCTAAGCCATGAAGACCTCACCTAACAGTTATTGGTCCCATTTCTTAGTTAAGTCAGACCCACCGTATAACCGTAGGAATAAAGTCGTCATTGGGTCCTCACCTAACAGTTATTGGTGCCCAACCCCACCTTTACCCTACAACATCTCATGTCTATAGAGAGGTCCAGCCCCCCGATGCAACTTGACCACTGTATCCAGCCGAGACAAATCAACATCAGAAAGGCCTTAGCAGCTCTACTACAGTGGAAGACCTATTGACTTAATATTGGTTAATCAGGTCTTAGTGTTTGCAACTTGAGCTCTTCATAAGAGGTAATCGAACAATTGGCCAGGTAAGCAGGTGGGAGGCTCCCTTACTCAGAGAGTAAGGTCCTAATTAAGTAACCACCTTTCATGCTTTCCTAGACACCAATTAGATCAATTAATCTAATATGACTTGCTCATGTCGGTTCACTCTCGACTTGATTGAGGAGGTTTTATTTAGGTCTCAATTGGGTTTGCTACATCACATGTAAACCTATCTACCCGACTCTCATTCACATCACATGCAAACGGCACATTGCAGGTGTTGCCCAAGGTGACAATCCAAGAGGGGGGGTGAATTGGGTTTTTCTAAATTTTTGGTGCTTTAAATGCTTTCTTAGTTAAGAGCGGTGAATGCTTTCATAAAATACTTGAATGAATTAAACTAGAGTAAAGATGAAAGATAAAGCAAGAATAAGCACAAGAACAAGCACAACACAAACACAATGATATATAGTGGTTCGGTGCACCCCAAGGCACCTACGTCCACTCCCCAAGCGTCCCCTTGGGAATTTTACTATAACCCCTCGGATTACAGTAGGATTGTTTTCCGGGCTCACAATCCAAAACCTTTACAATTTGGTTTTCCGGGATCACCAAAAACCTATGTTGGTTTTACGGGCTTACCAACGAACCTTCACAATTGGTTTTACGGGCTTACCAAGAACCTATGTTGGTTTTACGGGGTTACCAACAAACCTACGTTGGTTTTACGGGCTTACCAACAACCTATGTTGGTTTTACGGGGTTACCAACAACCTACGTTGGTTTTACGGGCTTACCAACAACCTACGTTGGTTTTACGGGCTTACCAACAACCTACAATGTTGGTTTTACGGGCTTACCAACAAACCTTACAATAAGTAGTTTGACAAACATAAAGAAGGATTCAAACTCCTAAATGAGCATATGAAACAATATAAACTACAAAGAAGAGTTAGAAAGTATTTATCGCTTTGAAGTGGCTTTGCTCTTCTTTGTCAAGGATGCTTCACTTCTTCAAGGGAGGATGGAGCTCTTGATGCCTCTTTGAAACTGCTCAACCCCTTTCTTTTGATTCTTGAATGAAGCATTTGGATGAAGCTTGCCTTGCTAGGGTTCTCTCTTGAATGCACTTGATGTAATTTCCCCCAAGCTTGCTTCCTCTGATGAATACTCCCTCTTAAATACTTCTCCAACCTCCAAATAGTCCTTTCTGACCGTTGGATTGAAGAAACTAGCCGTTTATAGCCGTTGGGAGTCCAAAAAGCATTTCTGCACAACTAGCCGTTATGTTCTGCCCGTGTTTGGGTCGGCTCAACCTGTCCTTGGGTCGACCCAACTTGGCCTTGGGTCGACTCAACCATTTCTTGGGTCGACCCTCTCAGTAATCACAGAAACTTCAATTTCAGCTTTCTGTTGCCTTGGGTCGACCCAACCTTTCTTTGGGTCGACTCAAACCTTGGGTCAGCTCAACATTTTTCTTGGGTCGACCCAAACTCAGGAAAATCAGAACCTTGAATTTCAGCCTTTCTTAACTTGGGTCGACTCAACCTTTCTTTGGGTCAACTCAAGCTTGGGTCGACTCAACTTCATCTTGGGTCGACCCTCTCAGTAAATCCAGAGAACCATTTTCTGAGTTGTTTGAGGATCTTGATGTTTGGGTCGACTCATGCTTTCCTTGGGTCGACCCAACTCACTGTTCATCTGTGCCATATTTGCAGAAGTGTGCCAAATGATTTCTTGATGTGCCGGGGTCGATCTAATCATCCTTTGGGTCGACTCAATTCACACTTTGCTGCATTCTCAAGGTTAGATTCATTCAAATGAACAATGAAATATATCTATATCAATTTATACAAATATACTGAGAGTAATGAACTTATAAATGAAGTATCAATTTAACTTATAGCATGCTCTAGATAATTGCTTGTTAATCATCAAAATAACACTATCATCCTCAATCTCCCCCTTTTTGATGATTACAAAATAAAGAGTATAAGCCTATTGATACTTGTCTTTAAAATCTGTTCATAAAAGGGATTAAATTGCTGAATTTCAGCTTTTCATATATACTTGTGAAATCTCCCCCTATATTATTCAAAAGTTGCCAATTTGACTGTTTGAATGGCTCCCCCTTTCATTTATAATTCATTAGCAATGAAACTTCAAAAATTTGAGATAAAATATGAGTTTCAGCTTATGTATCGGGGTGCGAGAGGTGCGTGCCAAATTCTGAAATTATGTGTGCCAAATTCTGAAATTTGATATAAATTTTTGAGTTGATCATTTTCATTGTTACAAATTGCTCCCCCTTAGATGTATAAGCTTTCTTATATGATTTTCAATTTGTTTGCCCATTTATTTCTCTTTTCTTTACATGCTCTAAACACTATCTTTACTTCTCCCCCTTTTTGTTATACATATCTTTACTTCTCAAATAAAATACTCTTTCTTTACTTCTCCCCCTTTATATACTCTTTCCTTCTCT
Source organism: Phoenix dactylifera (assembly GCF_009389715.1). Classification (NCBI taxonomy): domain Eukaryota; kingdom Viridiplantae; phylum Streptophyta; class Magnoliopsida; order Arecales; family Arecaceae; genus Phoenix; species Phoenix dactylifera. The sequence goes on from NW_024068243.1 coordinate 7,034, forward strand.
TCTCCCCCTTTTTGTTATCATCAAAAACATATATATGGGAAAAGATGCAATTAAGAACAAACTTCAGACTTCATTGATCACAATAGGAACATTTTCATACATTAATGCCCAAAATAAAGATAAGTACAATGTTCCTCAATCAAGATTTAAAGATATAAGGGAAAAGCAAGATACATATGAGAAAAAGATTTCTAGCCTAGGCTCTAAATATAGATGCTAAGATCAGCCTAGGGAGACTCTAATTGAGAGTGGGAAATAGGGTTTTCGGAAGAGGACAAAGGGTAAACAGTGCCCTAGATAGCTCACGGGTCCCCCTTTTAACAGTGGGGTCCCGACGTTGGGTCGACTCAAGAAATTTCTTGGGTCGACTCAACGTTGGGTCGACCCTATTCTGGGTTGGGTTGACCCAAGTGCAGAATTTTTCTTTTCTCTTCCTTTTTGCTTCTAAAATGTTTTCCTTGCTTCCAATCCTTATAAACTCTTTATGGAACAATGATACATGAGTAAGGAATCTATAGATTACAAGTTTGACTCATGTTTCATAGGTTTTTAGAAATGAGAGGAATGTATCATGAGATTGCTTGCTTCCTTTTATATCTCTTCAATAAGACGGATCACATATGCCTAATTTCCTCCTTAGCGTGCAGAATCTATCTTCACTCAAGGGTTTTGTGAATATGTCGGCTAATTGTTTTTCAGTCCATATATGTTCATATGTTTCCATTTTGCACATGATCCCTAATAAAATGATATCTTATTTCTATGTGGTTGGCTTTAGGAATGAGATATTTAGAATGTAAGCCAGAAGTGATCTCTAAATGTAGATTCCAAAGATAGTTTTGAAGTCAAGTGTAGATGGAATCTTTTTCAAGTTATTTCAAGGAGTATCAAGAATAATATTCAAAGAAAGCACGAATGAAAATCCAATACCTTTTTTTTTTTTTTTTTAAATATGTTAAGTATATAGCAAAATGAGAGCAATCTAATTAATTTTCAGAGTATAATATAAGAGCAGATAAAGATCAAAACTTATATACTCGAAAAACATAAGATTATGTTGAATCGTTAAGTCTTAATGACTTCAAGGTTCTTTCATGACATAAAAGTATTGGGGCATAGATACCAAAACATGAATTTATGCAATGTAGGATACATAGAATTTAGGACTTTGAAAGTCCTTTTAAAGCTCTCTCAAAGACTTTCTTTTACTCCTTTAAAGATCATAGCATCAAAATCAATTAAAATGAATTGGCTCATGAGTGAAACACTAAAGTGCAAGCCAATAAGAGCTCATTAGTAGATTCCCAAGTAAATTTCCAATACTAAGACAAATGGAATCCTTTTCACTTAGTTTTCAAAACAAGTGATTTACCAATTGAGTACACATGAAAATCCAACTTTCAAAAGATATTCTATGAAGCACAAAGTCTAATACCAAAATATGCTTAAATTGATATCAGTTTGAAACCAATTTGACTTTCAAAGTATGCTAAAAGTCCTTTGCCAAATTTACATAGAGTAATCTTTAATGATTTAGCTTTAAGTCATGTCTCTTTCTTGTATGCAAGGCTCTTGATATCAATTCATGCTTTGTAAGTAAAACAGTTAAAAACAAGGATGATCAGAATCAAATATAAAACATTCAAGGCGTATATTTATAAATTTCAATTTCTTATTCATAGTTTCTCAGCGATGTATACATGAAGCACAATAAATCTTTTTTTTTTGTATCAAAATAAAATCATATGTTTAGAACCATTAGTTCGCAATCAAGATTATTGAAAGACACATCATTCAGACCAATATTAGTACACTTTGAAGATAAGAAATGATATGTTTCAGATGCGTATCGAGGCAAGCAATCAAGACATCAGAATTATTCTATTTTTCTTAAGTTGAAGTTTTATCTAGAAATTCATATTGAGTTTAAGCTTTTATACAAAATCAAATTCTGAATTTCATAAAGATTCTCAAGGAGGCTTTCAAAGTTGTAATTTGAGATATGTATCTTCTCATTGTAGCTCATCTTAAATCATTACGATTGAAAACACATATTTCAAACATATAAGAGCATATTCAGAATATTTGTATTTATGTTGAGTTTTGGTATGAATTTGAACATTATATACCAAAGTTAGGCAAGTTGAAGGATAAAACAAAATCAATTCATTTTGCCTAAATAGAGATATCCTTCTCTTCTCCTTTTTTTTTTTTTTTTTTTACAATTTTATTTAGCTTTCAGATTTTAACAATGATTGTGAATGACAAATCTGAAATTTCTTTTCAATAAAACTTAAACAAAAGATGTTATGTAGCAATTGAAACATTCAATCAAATTGTCCAGGTATGAAGCATTACAAAACATTGAGAACCCATAAATCAAGACATCATACCATATGCAAAATATATCATGTGTTAAGTCATGCATTAAAATATTAAGAACAAGAATATGTCAAGGATCAAAATCAGTTCTTTTCAAATAAACTCTCCCTATTTAAATATAATTTCGCACTGATATATTTCTTAAAGTATGTTTTCAAGTGATTAACCATTTTGACTTGATTCTTCTTATATACTTTTCATTTACTTTGTCTTTCATTTTTACTTTCTTATGCTCTATACTCTATTTGCTCCCTATCCGATGGAGTTGGGAAGGGGCACGAGGTACTACCACTAGCCTCCCTCTTGTGCCGTCCCTAATATGCCCTACACCAAATAGTTGGGTCAAATAGTGCCGGGTACTACCACTAGCCTCCCCATTGGCACCATCCCTATGATGAGCAATATAGAAGGGTTAAAATGTTTACTTCGAATTCTCCCTGTTTTAGTGTAATTAATTATGGATTTTATCCCTTCCAAATGTCCCGAATATATTATGCTTGTTTTACTTTTCCTTAAGATTTGAGTATTTGCCTTTGCTTAGATTCTACACCTATTGAATAATATTCACTTTCTTTTCTTTATCTCTCTCTTTTTGTTATTCTCAAGTAATTTACATGAAAGAGTAGAATGAAGAATTAATCTTGTGTATCATACAAACAACAATTTCATTATGTTCATGGATTCATAATTTTACACAAGTTATTTTAGATCAAAATTTTAAGCATAAACTTGTGTATTTCATGGTTATGACATATGCAAGGATATATTCTAGTTTGGGCAAACCATGAAACAATCTCTAAAAGTATAAGTCAATCAATTATAGACATGATATCAAAAATTAATAATTAAAGACCTCAATCATGCCATAATAAGATTTAAGTTATTGACTTTGCTCAATTAATTTATGAGAGAAGTATCTAGAATTACCATTTCATTCTGCATTCTTCAGTCAAATACCTACTAGATTTCTTATGTATGAACTTTTGGCTGAAGAAGGTCCTCTTTCTTGTTTGCATGTGAATGTTTATTGTACCTTATATGGAGATATCCTTCAAGTTGAGATCTCTCATTTTTCTTGCTCAAGGATCCTGCATCATTAACAAACTCCTTTTCTTTCTTGAAGGAGAGTCATTAGTTTCTTCAAGATACAAAACATTCATCCAACATATTCTTTGTTTTAAACTAGATGACTCAATATAAGATATGACAATAGTTGCTTGTTGAGTCACTTTACTCAAGGGATTGCCTAAATATAAGCAAGCACATATCCCTTGAACTAAAGAGATAGTTTCATTAACCAAGATAGTTCAATGACAAGCATGTGAGCAATGGAAAAATTTATCAAGGTCAAGTCAATTTTTATTTTCAGAATTAATTTAGCTTAGATTCTATTTGCTTAAGATAATTATCAATAAGACATATTAGCTAAGTTTTAATCAATTTTATCTTAATCAGTTGTTTCTATCAAAAATTCAGATTATTACATAGAATCAAAGTGATAAACTATATTCTCAATAAAAGATCTGGTTTTAATAAGAATAATATAAATTGATCTTTCTACAACTAGTATCTTTTCATTGAATATTCTATATGCATTGCTTAAAGAGTAATATCCAAAGAAATACTTGTTTTATCAGATTTGGCATATATTTCATTCTTGAGAACATGATATGTATAACTGAAAAACATGAAGGTATGCAACATTTGATTTTCTGTTTTTCATGAGTTCCCATGGGATTTTCTTTAAAAATAGATTTAATAGAAACCTTATAATATGACAAGCTGTGATGATAGTATTAATCAACTGCTATCACAAAGCATTGTCCTTACACAGCAAAGGTTCTATTTTTTTTTTTTTAATATATTTTTATAACCCCTATATGCAACAGTGTTCTTGGTGCAAGCACAATTGTATTCAATACCATTTTATCAACAAATTGGTTTTCAAAGCTGTGCCATGAATTTTCACAGTTTGCAAACCTTTTTCATTTGAAACCTTTTGTAAGTTTGTGCCAAAGCAGAAAATATTTCAATTTAAGTGCCAAGAATAAAACCAACATTAGCTTTGAGAAATCATCCATAATTACAAAATTAGAGAGCTTATCTCCTAGGTTCACAATCCTAGAGATCCAAATAAGTTCTTATGGAGAATTTCCAACGGCTAAAAGGTGGAAACAATATTTTCAGATTTAGAAATGATTCTAGTTTGTTTTTCTAGATGTCATACATAGCAAACTTTGACCTTGCAAAAAATAATCTAAGTGAACCAATGACAAGGTCTTTTGAGATTAAGTCCATACTAGTATGAGTTAATTTTATATGCCAAAACTAGACTCTTTAATATTGGTATTCTTAATGCATATATAAAAAAAAATACCAAGTAGACATTCTTATGTTTATGATCAATAGAAGATAATGCCATGGATAAGAACTCTCAATCAAGCATATAGAGAAATTAAAGAGTTATTCTAAGAGTATTGATTAAGCAAATTATCCATCAATAACTGAAGCATAATATAGGAAGATGAAATGATTTGTATATATATTTTCTTTTCATACCAAAAGTGTCTCTTATATCACAAAAATAATTAATACCTCCAATTTATGTTTTAATTAGATACTAAGGCAAAAAGAATGATGAGATGCAAGGATCACTAATTTCATTATTCTTTTCATTTCGATTATATTTATTATTCTTATAAGTATAGTTTGAGTTTCATTCTTTAACATATGTCTAGAGCACCCAATTTCTAAATTAGCATCTTTTGTTGGAATCTTGGGTAACTAGACATGCTTGCAGAAAAATAATCATATTTTCAACTTAGGAACCCAAGCTCTTTTGGGTCCTTGTAGGTTAGCTATAATTGTTCCTTTTGGAACCCATATTTTCTTAATAGCTATTTTGTCCATGAATTTACAGATTTTAGGATTACAAGGGATGTATTTCTGTATCCTCTTGTTGAATTTAACACACTTAGTTCGAACATGAGTAGTAGGAAAACTTCTAGTTTTCTGTTTCTCCCATTTTGGTTTATCAAATTTGTAATGTATAGATTTAGGAACAACAGAAGAGATTTTAATTAGCTTTAGTTTATAAGAATCTGTTTTAGAATAATTAAAAACTGTTTTAACAATCATATTCTTAAAAGATTTTTGAGTGTACCAAGGTTGATATCCTAATGTAACTTTATCAAATTCAGCTCTTTGATTATTTATCATTAGGTTCAGTTTTTCAGAGCTGAGCGTAAATCTTTCAACAATAGGTTTTAATCTGTCAACTTCTTTAGTTAATCTTTTGTTATCTTCTGAAAGTAATTCATTGTCTTTCTTAAGTTTATCATGACTTTCAGTGAGAAGTTGATCTCTCTGATTTAGTTCTTGATTTTCTTTAATTAAGATTTCAGTTTTACTGGTTAGTTTCAGTTTTTCATCTATTACAATTTGATTTTCAATCTTCAAGTTTTTGTTCTTACAAATAAGTTTCTTATATTCTAAATACAAATCAGAAAAGGCATCATGGAGTTCATCAAATGTAAAATTGCTTTCAGTTTCAGTATGTACCTCTTGTGCCACCAAGCATGGATTTTCAATATGATACTGCTCTCCTTCTACACATGATGTTTCAGATTTGTTAGTGCATTCATATTTGTCTTCAAGCATATCCCATATTTCTTTAGCAGTCATGCAAGAAGATATGCAATTAAACTCATTCCTATCTAACGCACAATATAATAGATTCATGGCTTTTGAATTTTGTTGAACCATTTTCTCATTATGTCTAGTGCTTGTGTGTGTTCCATTGACTATAATGCTCCATAAATTATAATCAACTGATTGTATAAAAATGCGCATGCGTATTTTCCAATGTGTATAGTTTATGCCATTAAATAGTGGAGGTCTATCAATTAATTGTCCCTCACTCATAGAACATCCCACTTGGGTTGTCATGATCTTTAACTCTTGATTGTGAGATCAATGAGTACTATTAGAGCACCTTGCTCTGATACCACTTGTTGCCCAAGGTGACAATCCAAGAGGGGGGGTGAATTGGGTTTTTCTAAATTTTTGGTGCTTTAAATGCTTTCTTAGTTAAGAGCGGTGAATGCTTTCATAAAATACTTGAATGAATTAAACTAGAGTAAAGATGAAAGATAAAGCAAGAATAAGCACAAGAACAAGCACAACACAAACACAATGATATATAGTGGTTCGGTGCACCCCAAGGCACCTACGTCCACTCCCCAAGCGTCCCCTTGGGAATTTTACTATAACCCCTCGGATTACAGTAGGATTGTTTTCCGGGCTCACAATCCAAAACCTTTACAATTTGGTTTTCCGGGATCACCAAAAACCTATGTTGGTTTTACGGGCTTACCAACGAACCTTCACAATTGGTTTTACGGGCTTACCAAGAACCTATGTTGGTTTTACGGGGTTACCAACAACCTACGTTGGTTTTACGGGCTTACCAACAACCTATGTTGGTTTTACGGGGTTACCAACAACCTACGTTGGTTTTACGGGCTTACCAACAACCTACGTTGGTTTTACGGGCTTACCAACAACCTACAATGTTGGTTTTACGGGCTTACCAACAAACCTTACAATAAGTAGTTTGACAAACATAAAGAAGGATTCAAACTCCTAAATGAGCATATGAAACAATATAAACTACAAAGAAGAGTTAGAAAGTATTTATCGCTTTGAAGTGGCTTTGCTCTTCTTTGTCAAGGATGCTTCACTTCTTCAAGGGAGGATGGAGCTCTTGATGCCTCTTTGAAACTGCTCAACCCCTTTCTTTTGATTCTTGAATGAAGCACTTGGATGAAGCTTGCCTTGCTAGGGTTCTCTCTTGAATGCACTTGATGTAATTTCCCCCAAGCTTGCTTCCTCTGATGAATACTCCCTCTTAAATACTTCTCCAACCTCCAAATAGTCCTTTCTGACCGTTGGATTGAAGAAACTAGCCGTTTATAGCCGTTGGGAGTCCAAAAAGCATTTCTGCACAACTAGCCGTTATGTTCTGCCCGTGTTTGGGTCGGCTCAACCTGTCCTTGGGTCGACCCAACTTGGCCTTGGGTCGACTCAACCATTTCTTGGGTCGACCCTCTCAGTAATCACAGAAACTTCAATTTCAGCCTTCTGTTGCCTTGGGTCGACCCAACCTTTCTTTGGGTCGACTCAAACCTTGGGTCAGCTCAACATTTTTCTTGGGTCGACCCAAACTCAGGAAAATCAGAACCTTGAATTTCAGCCTTTCTTAACTTGGGTCGACTCAACCTTTCTTTGGGTCGACTCAAGCTTGGGTCGACTCAACTTCATCTTGGGTCGACCCTCTCAGTAAATCCAGAGAACCATTTTCTGAGTTGTTTGAGGATCTTGATGTTTGGGTCGACTCATGCTTTCCTTGGGTCGACCCAACTCACTGTTCATCTGTGCCATATTTGCAGAAGTGTGCCAAATGATTTCTTGATGTGCCGGGGTCGATCTAATCATCCTTTGGGTCGACTCAATTCACACTTTGCTGCATTCTCAAGGTTAGATTCATTCAAATGAACAATGAAATATATCTATATCAATTTATACAAATATACTGAGAGTAATGAACTTATAAATGAAGTATCAATTTAACTTATAGCATGCTCTAGATAATTGCTTGTTAATCATCAAAATAACACTATCATCCTCACCTAAAGATCAGGGTATATAACATCCCATAGGGAAGAGTGAGCCTAGGTTTGTCTAGAGGCTCACATAGGTATTTATAGATAAGCTTAGGGAAGTTGATTGGGGTATCTTGAAGAATGTAGTACATTAGGGCTAGGTCCCTCTCAGATACAAAGTCAAAGCGGCCGGTCTTAGGAAAGATGGTCCTAGATATAATACTTAAGAGGAGCCGCATTTCAACTGATAGCTGACTAGCGGACACCTCATCTAGGGGGGACTGTGGTGGACTCCCTAATATGGCCGTAAGGGCCTCAGTCCTATCGGCTGGGTGAGAGGGAAACACCCCTACTTGGGGAAGATGAAGGATTTGTGCAATAAAATCCTCTGAAATAAATAAAGGGACACCAGCTACGGTTCCCTGTATCCCACCATGACCCCTAGAAACTGTCCCGTAAAACTCCCTAACTAGCCCCGGGTAAGTAGGGAGATCTAGGGAGCAAAACAACTCTAACCCTTGGGCCCTTAACCTATTGACGCAATCGGGGTGGGCTGCATATTTTATTCTTCTTGAGGATGGCTGAATCTTTCTTCTCTTTTTTTTTTTTTTTTCAAGCAATGGCAATGGAGGCTAGGGTTCTTTGTGGTGGAAGGAAGGAGGAAGAAGATGGGTTGCTGGTTGGTGAGATTGGGTTCAAGGAGGGTCAGCCAATGGACCAAAATTAGGCACCAATTTTGTGGGGGCTGAAATTGGCTAGACCAATTTTTTTAGGCTGAATTGGGTTGTGTGGAGTCCTAATGGCAATAGGACTTAGAGGAGGTCGTGGGAAAAGAGTCTTGGGCGTGAGGGAGGTGCTGAAATGCTGATGTGGCACTCAAGGAGGGTGCACACAAGGGGTGGAGGCGTGAGAGCAAAAGAAGGGATAAGGATAAACTTGAGTTTGTTAGGGAAAATCTCATCCAAAACCAACCCAATTTCAAATGGCGTGAAGGGGAGGCGTCCCACCTTCCCTCAGCCCCTTTGGCATCGCACCAGCAAGAGGAGTAGTCTCTCTTCACGCAAACAAACCATAATTTCGAAATCCAAAAGAAAACTAACTTCATTCATCATACCCTTCTTTATATAGAAAGAAAGGTTGGCACAGAATTTTAAATTGGACTCCTAATTACATGAGGACTCAATTCAAAATTTAAATTTTCTAATTGACCAATCAAAGGCCTTGACACCTAAGCCTAGACACCTAGGAATCCATTCCTTATGGCGTGTGGATTGAAACCCATCAAAAGAAATTCAGCCGCATGCCACGAGTTGGAATCTAGGTGGAACTCCTTCTCGGGTACCAACATCAGCATGAAGTTCGGGAGACTCCTCAAATTTCATCTGATCTCCAAATTTCATGTTCTTATAGTCATTGGAAAGCTACGGATATCTACTTTCCAACAAAATTTGAATCAACTTAATCAGACTTCTGTAGCTTCCAAAATCTTCAAAATACCATATGGTGTTCAATCTGTCACGGATTTCAACTGGATTTGAACTCTGAATTTCTTCCACATGTGAGAGGTCTTCATGGTTGAACTTCTCCACGTGATGAGTGATGATCTTCACGGCATTAGGAATCCTTCTTAATGGCACTCAATTATAAGGACTCAATCTTAAACACATGGACTCAATCCTCTCACATAAGGACTCAATTTCACTCATACGACTAAACTAAATTCTCCACACATGACCCAATATGACTTGACTCAATCCTTGCATAACATGGACTCTTTTGATGCCACTTGGCATTCAATTGCAAACATAAAGCAGCAAATTGCAAACCCAAAATAAGAACTCAAATAAACCCAAAATAAAAGGACTCAATGTGACCAAAATAAAATAGACTCAATCCAATTAAATGCTAGAAATTATGAACCCAATGTGTTTTCGGGCACTCCCAAGCAAGAATCCAAACTCGACGTACATCCATTATGATTTGGGCTTGTGCTCCTGCATCAATTCCCCCCTTCTGGAAAAAAGACTCGACTCCGTCGAGTTTCACAACTGATAGAGCTTGTGGAAGTTTGGGTTTAGCTGTTGGACTTCCTCCGTCTTTAATCATGAGCGATCTGAATTTAGTCGGTCCTCCAATGAAAAACTTCTGAAATTCTCCTCAGTGGGTGGACACTATCTGAACAACTAGGATGTCCTCAATGATGTCCGTCGGGGCTGATCGTCGAAGAAGTGAAGATGGTACAGATGGGATGTCTTCATCTTCAACATAGTGAGCATCATAGGGCTGCAACTCTTCAACATAGAAGATGGGGCTAACCTGCAAATCATCTGGTAACTCGAGCACAAAGGCCTTGGGTCCCATCCACTTCAGCACCTTGAAGAATTCAACTTGGCAAGGTTGAAGCTTCTGAAAATTTCTGTATTCAACACTCAACCACATCAACACAAAGTTTGCTTCCTTGCGCAGGGTCGGCAAATAGAACTTATCCTCCACCATGGTGACTGTTTTGACGTAGCCAAAGTGACCACCAAGGTCTCCGCCATGGACCTTTCGAACAATATGATCACCAAGTGAGGTCTCCGGGACACATAAAAGAAAGCAATCATGGGTCAAAAATTCTGAATGCTGCCACTGATCCACTACTGAAACTTCTGTATATATGGGCTGAAAATATACTTCAGAGGGTACAAAAATTTTAGATTGGCAAACCCCATTACCTCAACATTCAAAAGAGTTAGAACATATGAATTTTGACTGAGGGAATCAGCAATAAAATCTTCTGCATGCGGCCCATGCTTCAGGACTTGGCGGTGAAGCTCCTCATGTTCTCTAGGATTCAGCCGGTATGCAGGAAGATTTGGTAAACTTGAACCGGGCACCAAATCTATGGAATGTTGGATGTCCCTCATCGGTGGAAGCTCCTTGGGAAGGTCCTCAGGGGTTACATCAGAGAAATCATCCAATATAGACTTGAAATCAGGAGGAACAACTTCTGAAATTTCAGCCCCAACTTCCCTAGCCATTAGTGCATACATGACCCCAATCTCTCGGCTACAAGCTTCAAACTTTCTCATGGTTAAAACCCGTTGGATTATCAGATTTTCAGAGGTAAAATCAGTGATCCTAAGGGGCTTTAACACAACTCTTTTGTTGGCACAATATAGAGAATAACAATTGGATCGACCATCATACTCGACACTACGATCATACAACCAAGGTCTTCCTAGAAGAAGATGGCACGCTTTCATGGGCAGAACATCGCACCATACTTCATCTCGGAGGTCCTTACCAAGTGAAAAACTGATCAAGCATCTTTGTTTAACAGGGATGGAGGAGTCTTCAATCCAACTTACCCGATACGGCTTTGGATGCGGTACCGGTTTCAGATTCAGCCTTTTCAGCACTTCTTCGGAAATGATATTCATGCAGCTTCCATTGTCAATGATGAGGTTTAGAGACTTGTTGGCATGCTCGACGCGAGTGTGGAAGATATTGGTGCGCCTCCAATCTTCCTCCACGTTCTCCTCCAGCTTGCAACCCGTAAGAACCCGCCGCACGACGCACACAGGTAGATCTGAAGCTTCTAGCTCCACCGCAGGGGCTTCTTCATCATGTTCTTCGTTTCCTTCATTTCCCTCTTCATCAGCGGGCTGAGAGGGAGGAGTGACTTCAGAGGGTCCTATGATCTCATCCTCCTCGCATACCAATGCAAATCGTGAAAGAGTAGATGCCCTATAAGCCAATCATTTGATGGGTTTCTCTTTGTAATCCTCCAAATCATGTACTTTGACACTCGATATATATCAATAAAGGCATTGTGTTTCATCATTTGCTGCTTATCTATTTTATTATTGGATGATGAACCCCATAAATTAGGACATTGGTTTTAAGGATTATGATGAGATCATACCAGTGAGACCTAAAATCCTAAAATCCTAATTTAGAATATTCCCAGTCAAATTGGTATATTGAGTCGGGGATCAATATTACCGGAAAGACTGGCACATCTTATGTATGCTCAATGTAGAGGGTGATTGATCTCACAATCACTTGTGTGAGACACTAATACAAAGATGTGGAGTTGAAGATGTGTGAGACACTTTTGATTGATCTTATCAAAAGATGGTTCTCATAGTGGGAGTTGTGCAAGTGATCCTTAGACCTGAGATCACCATGGTACCTTGTGCACTTGAAGCTATGTTTTGGTTTACCCTCATTCACGACATTGCGTTGTGTACGGGATATTCTGGATATGGTGGATTTTGTACGAAGGTTGTGAGTAGGTCAACAAGGAATCAGTCACTTCTAGTAAGAGAAGGTAACATCCTACTTACTCTAATCTTATGATGATTCAAGAAGCCTTTGATCAAAGCAAAATGAATATTAGAAAGAGTTTCTAATATTTCATTGTTTGAATTATCATATAAAAGATTGAGAGAGACATGAATAAGTGATTGAGTTTGATATTGATCCATACTCGAGCACTTATTCAGGATGTAGTATGACTGAGGGATTGAATTGCACGGTAACTTGCCACTGAAGGGTATGTTTGGATTTGTCCAATACATTCCTCATCTTCCGGGTAGACATGATACGTTGCTAGATGTCAATCATGTCTTGTGGGTTGATCGGATCAAAGAGTTTGATTAGATCAAAGCATCAGAAAGGTTCTGATTGCTAAGTCAGGTTTAGCACTAAATTGAACCTAAATTGGATTAGAGGTATTCTAATCAGGTTAGGTCAACTTGCACCTGTACCTACTGCTGGCTAAGATAAGGAACCCAATGGGTCACACACAAGGGAATTGATCAAGGGTCTAATTGGATTAGATCATGTTTGCAAGATGAACATGCTAGCACGTGTTGCAAACCCAAGCTCCTGATTCAAATTAAATTCGAATATGATTCTTAGATTTGGTTGATCTAATATGATTAGATCATGACCTAATATGGGTTAGCCAAGGGTTGAAACCCATTTGGCTTTAATTAGACCTGATTTGGTTAGGTTTAATATTTTCTTTAAGTTGGTTAAACCCAATTGGATTGGGTTTGATAGGGCCTTCACTTCTGGACCATTGGATCGCTTCCTGGATGAAGGATCGGGTCCACTGGTTGGCGCCTTCATCTGGACCATTGGATGGCTTCCTGGATGAAGGATCTGGTCCACTGGTTAGCGCCTGAATCTGGACCACTGGATGGCTCTCTGGATGAAAGATCTGGACCGTTGCTCAGCGCCTGAATCTGGACCACTGGATGGCTCTCTGGATGAAAGATCTGGACCGTTGCTCAGCGCCTAAATCTGGACCATCGGTGATGGCATCTTACTTCTGGACCATTGGATGGTACCCTGGATGATGATGTCTTGATCTGGACCATTAGATGGCACCTAGATCTGGACCATTGGCTTTGGTTCACTGCATTTGGGCCCTTGGATCATCAGGATTTAAGAGGGAGATGTGAGAAAGAAGTTGATACACCCTTCTCCTTAGCACCCCATCATGATGGGATGCATCTCTTGGCACATGCCTCATCATGATGAGGTGTGTGGATGGGATGCATCCTGAGGATGATAGTGTTATTTTGATGATTAACAAGCAATAATCTAGAGCATGCTATAAGTTAAATTGATACTTCATTTATAAGTTCATTACTCTCAGTATATTTGTTTAATTGAAAATGGATAAATGGCCTTGTTCATTTGGATGAATCTAACCTTGAGAATGCAGCAAAGTGTGGTTTGAGTCGACCCATAGGTTGATTGGGTCAATCCCGGCACATCAAGAAGTCATCTGGCACACTCTTGCAAAAATGGCATAAATGAACAGTGAGTTGGGTCGACCCAAGGTAAGCATGAGTCGACCCAACCTTGAAGAACCTCAAAAATACAACTGAAGAATGCTCTCTGGATTTGCTGAGAGGGTCGACCCAAACAGTGGTTGAGTCGACCCAAGCTTGAGTCGACCCAAACCCTGAGAGGGTCGACCCAAAGGCAAGACAGAAAGACAGACAGAAATTGGTTCTCTGGAATTACTGAGAGGGTCGACCCAAGAAGAAGTTGAGTCGACCCAAAGAATGGTTGGGTCGACCCATGGGAAGGAAGGCTGAAATTGAAGTTTCTGTGGTTTCTGAGAGGGTCGACCCAAGGAATGTTTGAGTCGACCCAAGGCAAAGTTGGGTCGACCCAAGGACAGGTTGAGCCGACCCAAACACGGGCTGAACATAACGGCTAGTTGTGCAGAAATGCTTTTTGGACTCCCAACGGCTATAAACGGCTAGTTTCTTCAATCCAACGGTCAGAAAGGACTATTTGGAGGTTGGAGAAGTATTTAAGAGGGAGTATTCATCAGAGGAAGCAAGCTTTGGGAAAATACATCAAGTGCATTCAAGAGAGAACCCTAGCAAGGCAAGCTTCATCCAAGTGCTTCATTCAAGAATCAAAAGAAAGTGGTTGAGCAGATTCAAAGAATCATCAAGAGCTCCATCCACCCTTGAAGAGTGAAGCATCCTTGACAAAGAAGAGAGAAGTCACATCAAGCGATAAATATTCTCTAAACTCTTCTTTGTAGATTATATTGTTATATTTGCTCATCTAGGAGTTTAAATCTTCTTCCTTTGTTTATTAAACTACTTGTAAAGGTTGGTTGGTTAGCCCGCAAAACCAACGGAATAGGTTGATTGGTGAACCCGAAAAACCAATTGTAAAGGTTCATTGGTAAGCCCGTAAAACCAACATAGGTTGTTGGTAAGCCCGTAAAACCAACGTAGGTTGTTGGTGAACCCGTAAAACCAATTGTATAGGTTCGTTGGTGAGCCCGTAAAACCAACATAGGTTTTTGGTGAACCCGGAAAACCAAAGTGTATAGGTTCGTTGGTGAGCCCGTAAAACCAACATAGGTTTTTGGATTGTGAGCCCGGAAAACAATCCAACTGTAATCCGCGGGATTATAGTGAATTCCCAAGGAGACGCTTGGGGAGTGGACGTAGGTGCTAAGGAGAGCACCGAACCACTATATATTGTTGTGTTTGTGTTGTGCTTGTGCTTACGTTTATTCTTGCATCATCTTCTATCTTTGCACTAGTTTAAATCATTCAAATAGTTTAAGGAAGCATCCACCGCACTTAATTAAGAAAACGTTTAAAGCACCAAAATTTAGAAGAAACCAATTCACCCCCCCCTCTTGGCTTGTCACCTTGGGCAACAAGTGGTATCAGAGCAAGGTGCTCCAATAGTACTCATTGATCTCACAATCAAGAGTTAAAGATCATGACAACCCAAGTGGGATGTTCTATGAGTGAGGGGCAATCCACAAATAGACCACCTCTATTTAATGGCACAAACTACACATACTGGAAAGCTAGGATGAGGATATTCATTCAAGCTTTAGACTATGAATTATGGTACATTGTTACTAGAGGCCCTCACTCACTCTCTCACACTATTAATGAAAAAGACTTAGCACAATTGAATGCTAATGCTATGAACATACTATATTATGCTATCCATGAAACTGAATTTAATAAAATCTCTGCATGCTTATCTGCTAAGGAAATCTGGGATACTTTAGAAAATATTTATGACAAAATTCAGATTAGCTCACATGTGCTTCAATTACACACTAACAGTGAGCCTGCAGAAAAAGATGTTGAATTTCCCAATCCGGAAGAAAGAACAACAAATGAAGAATTCGGTGATGAAAACAAGGACCCATACCCAAACACCGAAAAATTCAAAAGCTTCCTAAAGACAAAGAAGAAGAGGAAGCAAGAAGAAAGGAAGAAAGAGATAAAAAGCAAGAAAGCCTTGACCAAGGAAGAGTCAAGCAAGAAAATGAAAGTGAGGAGCAACAATAATGATACTAGCTCCAAAGAACTACAAGAGGTAACTAACTTATGCCTTATGGCACAAGAAGATAAGGTAAAATCTGAATCTGATTTCACACCTAATGAATTTCAGGAAGAATTCTCTTATGATGAACTATTAAATGCTTTTCATGATTTGTATGGTGAATGTAGAAAATTAGCTACAAAAAATAAAAATCTTAAAAAGCTAAATCTGGAAATGTCAGAAGAAAGAAATTCTTCCGCTGAAATGAAAGACAAATTAAATTCTGAGAATGAATGCTTAAGATTAAATTCGGAAGAATTGATTCAGAAAAATCAGAATTTAATTAAAGAAAATCAAAACTTAAGTGAAGAAGTTAACCAATTGAAATCTTTTATTAACAAATTCACTGTAAGTTCAGAAAGATTAAAAACGATGTTTGAAAGCCAACATGCTGTTTTTGATAAATCAAGACTTGGCTGGATTTCTTTGCTCAATAATAAACCCCTAAAGAAAAAGGTTATCAATTCGCCAAGCAAACCATCAAATAAGATAACTTATTTCAAACATAAAAAGATTGGGCATAAAAACTTTACCTATGGTTCTAATACGAATAAATCAAATGGTAAAGTTATTACGATTAAACAGATTTGGATTCCAAAAGGAACCATATGCACTAACCCTCAAGGACCCAAGCAAGCTTGGGTACCCAAAATGAAAATATGAGGGTGTAGATGTAGGTGTGCCAAGCTACCCATGGAATAAATGAAATTTTCATACAAATGGGTGCGTTGACACATAATTAAAGATAAGTCTCAATTTATTCATTAAATCTAGTATAAGGTTTAACATTCTACTTCATGTATTGAAATTATCTTTTTATGAAATTATGATACTCTCTGCATCAAAGTTTTTAAATGCCTCATATATTAAATCTTATCTCAACGATTTTAGCATGAAACTTTCTAGTACTTGCATCATGATAAGAAAACAATGAATGGATATATATATATATAACCTTCTTCTTCAAGTTTACAAAATCTAAATTTCCTCTCTGAATGTTTTTCTCCGTACCATTTAGAATGGGTTCTTCACTTCCACTGGTATGCCCAATAGCATCAAGACTATCATAAACACTTGATGCTGATTTCATACCTTCATGTTAAAACTTTATTGAGCATAATACTTATGAAATCTTATTTCATTATTTGTGAAGGTATGAGTATAATTTATCATTATATCACTCATTCCTTATGTGATTATTTGAAATATATTATGATTTACTCTATAAGTCGCATGTATGCATCATATGTTTCAATCATAAATGATTAATGTGTCGTGATCATAATGGGAATTCTACTAAAAAGTTTTATAACAATGAATTGTTTTTTCTTTATAAGTAATTCTCAAGACTATTCTAAAAATCTAAGATTAATAAATCTGATCTTTAAAGTGTTTCATTTAGTATAATCATTGTATCCTTGATTGAATGATTAATATCCTTACATAAAATTATCTCAAATTCTACTGATTAATGTTAACACGTCATGTTTAATCTAAGCATAAAAATATTCTAAAAGTATGAATATTAATTCCTTTGAACCATCTCCCATAAGTCAAATGTAAAATCTTAATTAATCTAAAAGAAAATTGCCTATCTCTCTGAAACAAGATTATTTGTATTGAAAGCTGAATCATAACCAGAATTTTGATAGAAACAACTGTTTAAGATAATTTGATTAAAACTTAGCTAGCACGTTTTATTGATAGTTATCTTAAGCAAATAGAATCTAAGCTAAATTGATTCTGAAAATAAGAAATTGATTTGACCTTGATGAATCTTCCTATTGCCTCACATGCTTGATTCTTGAACCATCTTGGTTAATGAAACTATCTCTTTAGTTTAAGTGACATGTGCTTGCTTATATTTAGACAATCTCTTGAGTAAAGTGACTCAATATTCAATTATTGTCATATCTTATGTTGAGTCATCTAGTTAAGAAATATATTGTATGAATGTTTTGTATTTTGAAGAAACTAATGACTTTCCTTCAAGAAAGAAAAAGATTTTGTTAATGATACAGGATTTATGAGCAAGAATTTCAACTTGAAGGACACCTCGATGAAAGATACAATAAACATTCCCTTGCAAACAAAAAAAAAGAGACTTTCTTCAGCCAAGGGTGTAAAGAAGCTAAAAGGTATTTGGCTTGAAGAATGCTAAATACACTGGTAATCTAAACCCTTCTCCTGTGAGTTAGTTGAGCAAAATCAATAGTCTGAAATTATATGGTAGCATGATTAACCTTTAATTGCTGATCATCTTGATATCATGCTTCATTCTCATGCTAGTGATAATTGTTTCATGGTGTGATTAAATTGAAGTTTACTCTTTCCTTTATAATGCATAACCATGAAATACACAAGTTTATGCGTCAAATCTCTAATTCAAAATAACTTGTGATAAGCTATGAATCATTGGGCATAATGAAAATGCTGTTTGCATGATATATATTTATATGCAGCATATTAGATTAATTCTTTATTCTGCTCTTTCATGTAACTACTTGAAAATAACAAAAAGAGAGAGAGATAAAGAAAAAGAAAATGAACATTGCTCAGAAGAAGTAAAAGCTAAGTAAATACTCCAATCTTAAGTAAAAACAGCGCAAGCATGATATATTCAGCATATTTGTGAGACTTGTGTGAACATTCTTTTGGAAGGAATAAAATCCGTAATTAATTATATTTAAATAGGGAGAGTTTGGAGTGAATATCTTGTTGCTAAAGAGAACAGTTTAACATTTCTATATTGCTCATCATAGGGATGGTGCTAATGGGGAGGCTAGTGGTAGTACCCGGCACTATTTGACCCAACTATTCGGTGTAGGGCATATTAGGGACGGCACAAGAGGGAGGCTAGTGGTAGTACCTCGTGCCCCTTCCAACTCCACCGGATAGGGAGCAAATAGAGTATAGAGCATAGAAAAGTAAAATCAAAAGAAATGAAGATTAGAATATTCACTGAGTGGTTAAAGGAAGAAATTCAAAAATGAGGAAATGAATGAAAGTATATAAAAAGCTTGTGAAAAGTCAAATGAAGTTTCGATCACTTGAAAACACACCTTAAGGATAAAAGCTTAAATTTAATTTAAAAATGCTTCTATCGTTGCGTTTTTGTAACTTTCATTATATACTTCAATGATTGCATCATTTTGGGGAATAACTCAATATGATTTCTAGATGAAATCTACGGTTTAAGAAAAATAGAATTACTTTGGATACCTTGGTTGGTTGCTCCAATACGCATATGAAACATATCATTTTTTTTTATCTTATAAGTGTACTGAAATTGGTCTAAATGATGTGTTTTTCAATGATCTTGATTGCAAATAAATGGTTCTAAACATATGATATTATTTTGATATTAAAAAGATTTATGGTGCTTCATATATACATTGCTGAAAAACTATGACTAAGAAATTAATTTTTTTTTCCTCTCCTACATTATTAAAGACTTCTATCAAAATATATATGTATATATATATTATTAAAAGAGTGAATGATCTTAAGTTTAGAAATATTTCAGCTCACTCAAATGATTCTTAAAAGAAAGAAAATGTAAATGCTTTTGAAAGAATTTGAGCTTCAAATGAATTATTTTCTGATTAATATTTCAGTACATTTTCTCAAAGATTAAGAGGAAGCATAACTTGTTCTTAAAAGATTAAAAAGAGTGATTGCTATAAATTTTGAATAATTCTAGATCACTCTACATTCTTGATATCATAAAGTTTCAGTTTTATTCACGTTTATCATTAAAATCTGAAATTCAACAAAAGATAAGAATAATTAAAGAAGAATGCATCTTTTAAGGGGGAGCTTTAGATATTCAGTATCTTATCCTAAAGTTACTTTAATTTGATGCATACCTTGAATTTTATGGATTGATTTTGATGAACCTCCTTATATTGCAAGACTTGCTTTAATTATATAATAAGTTTATACCTTGAGATGAGTTCTATAAAGGTTGTCTTATCTCAAACCTTGAGTCTTATGAAAATAAAATATATTTTCGAGATTGACAATTTTATTGAACAAATTCTAAAACTCTCAAATGGAATGATTAATTAAGGGGGAGAAAGAAAATTTCAGAGGGAGAGATCATATAGAACTTAATCGTATAAATTCGCATCTAAAGATGAGACAAAGAATACTAAATGTAAAGTGGTATTAAACTTTGTGCTTCATTGAATATCTTTTGAAAGTTGGATTTCCATCTGTATTCATCGGTAAATCATTTATTTCTGAAAATTTAATTGAAAAGGATTCCATCTGTCTTAGTTTTGAAAATTTATCTTGGAATCTACTTATGAGTTCTTATTGGCTTGCACTTTGGTGTTTCAATCCTGAGCCAATTCATTTTAATTGATTTTGATGCTATGATCTTTAAAGGAGTAAAAGAAAGTTTTTAAGAGAACTCTAAAAGAACTTTCAAAGCCTTGAATTTTATATCCTACATTGCATAAATTCATATTTTGGTATCTATGCTCCAATACTTTTATATCATGAAAGAACTTTGAAGTCATTAAGAATTAAGGATTCAACATAATCTTATGTTTTTCGAGTATATAAGTTTTGATCTTTATTTGCTCTTATACTATACTCTGAAAATTAATTAGATTGCTCTCATCTTGTTATATACTTAATATATATATATATATATAAAGATGTTGAGTTTTCATTCGTGCCTTCTTTGAATATTATTCTTGATACTCCTTGAAATAACTTGAAAAAGATTCCATCTACACTTGATTTGAAAAATATCTTTGGAATCTACATTTAGAGATCACTTCTGGCTTACATCCTTAATATCTCATTCCTAAAGCCAAACACATAGAAATAAGATATCATTTTATTAGGGATCATGTGCAAAATGGAAACATATGTATTGAGCATATATGTACTGAAAAACAATTAGCCGACATATTCACAAAACTCTTGAGTGAAGATAGATTCTGCACGCTAAGGAGAGAATTAGGTATATGTGATCCTTTTTATTGAAGAAATATAAAAGGGAGCCAGTAGTCTCATGATACATTCCTCCAATTTCTAAAAATCTATGAAACATGAGTCAAACTTGTTATCTATAGATTCCTTACTCATGTATCATTGTCCCAGAAAGAATTTATAAGGATTGGAAGCAAGGAAAATTTTTAGAAGCAAAAAGGAAGAGAAAAGAAAAATACTGCACTTGGGTCAACCCAACCTAGAATAGGGTCGACCCAACGTTGAGTCGACCCAAGAAGTTTCTTGAGTCGACCCAACGTCGGGATCCCACTGTTAAAAGGGGGACCCGTGAGCTATCTAGGGCACTGTTTACCCTTTGTCCTCTTCCGAAAACCTTATTTTTAACTCTCAAATCTTCTCCAATCATCTCCAAACAGTAGATTACTTCAAAATCTTGGAGAAATGGGACCCGAGAGAGCCGTAGCCAAGCGATCCGGAAGAGTCTCACGATCTTGTTTAGAGACTAGGATATGTATCTAGTTCTCATATGTATTTGATGGTTATCATGCATCTTTAAATCTTGATTAAGGAACATTGTATCTGCTTTTGTTTTTGACATTCATGTATGAAAATGTTCCTCTTTTGATCATAAAGTTTGAAGTTTGTTATTTTTCTTGCATCTTTTCCCATGTATCTTTTTGATGATAACAAAAAGGGGGAGAAGTAAGGAAAGAGTATTAGGGGAGAAGTAAAGATATCTTTAGGGGAGAAGTAAAGATATCTTTAGAGTAAATAAATTAGAGTAAATAAAGTAACAAAAAGGGAAGAAGTAAAGAAAGGAGAAGTAAAGAAAGAGAAATAAGGGGAGAAGTAAAGAAAGAGTAATAGGGGGAGAAGTAAAGGGAGAAGTAAAGATATCTTTAGAGTAAATAGAATAACAAAAAGGGGGAGAAGTAAAGAAAGAGTAATAAGAGGAGAAGTAAAGAAAGAAAGAGAAATAATTTGTAAAACAAATTGAAAATCATATAGGAAAGCATATACATCCAAGGGGGAGCAATTTGCAACAATGAAAATGATCAACTCAAAAATTTATATCAAATTTCAGAATTTGGCACACATAATTTCAGAATTTGGCACGCACCTTTCGCACCCCGATACATAGCCTGAAACTCATATTATCTCAAATTTTTGAAGTTTCATCGCTAATGAATTATAAATGAAAGGGGGAGCAATTCAAAGAGTCAAATTGGCAACATTTAAATGATATAGGGGGAGATTTCACAAGTATATATGAAAAGCTGAAATTCAGCAGTTTAATCCCTTTTATAAACTGATTTTAAAGACAAGTATCAATAGGCTTATACTCTTTATTTTGTAATCATCAAAAAGGGGGAGATTGAGGATGATAGTGTTATTTTGATGATTAACAAGCAATTATCTAGAGCATGCTATAAGTTAAATTGATACTTCATTTATAAGTTCATTACTCTTAGTATATTTGTTTAATTGAAAATGGATAAATGGCCTTGTTCATTTGGATGAATCTAACCTTGAGAATGCAGCAAAGTGTGGTTTGAGTCGACCCATAGGTTGATTGGGTCGACCCCGGCACATCAAGAAGTCATCTGGCACACTCCTGCAAAAATGGCACAAATGAACAGTGAGTTGGGTCGACCCAAGGTAAGCATGAGTCGACCCAACCTTGAAGAACCTCAAAAACACAACTGAAGAATGCTCTCTGGATTTGCTGAGAGGGTCGACCCAAACAGTGGTTGAGTCGACCCAAGCTTGAGTCGACCCAAACCCTGAGAGGGTCGACCCAAAGGCTAGACAGAAAGACAGACAGAAATTGGTTCTCTGGAATTACTGAGAGGGTTGACCCAAGAAGAAGTTGAGTCGACCCAAGTGGACTTTGAGTCGACCCAAAGAATGGTTGGGTCGACCCATGGAAAGGAAGGCTGAAATTAAAGTTTCTGTGGTTTCTGAGAGGGTCGACCCAAGGAATGTTTGAGTCGACCCAAGGCAAAGTTGGGTCGACCCAAGGACAGGTTGAGCCGACCCAAACACGGGCTGAACATAACGGCTAGTTGTGCAGAAATGCTTTTTAGACTCCCAACGGCTATAAACGGCTAGTTTCTTCAATCCAACGGTCAGAAAGGACTATTTGGAGGTTGGAGAAGTATTTAAGAGGGAGTATTCATCAGAGGAAGCAAGCTTTGGAAAAATACATCAAGTGCATTCAAGAGAGAACCCTAGTAAGGCAAGCTTCATCCAAGTGCTTCATTCAAGAATCAAAAGAAAGTGGTTGAGCAGATTCAAAGAGTCATCAAGAGCTCCATCCACCCTTGAAGAGTGAAGCATCCTTGACAAAGAAGAGAGAAGTCACATCAAGCGATAAATATTCTCTAAACTCTTCTTTGTAGATTATATTGTTATATTTGCTCATCTAGGAGTTTAAATCTTCTTCCTTTGTTTATTAAACTACTTGTAAAGGTTGGTTGGTTAGCCCGCAAAACCAACGGAATAGGTTGATTGGTGAACCCGGAAAACCAATTGTAAAGGTTCGTTGGTAAGCCCGTAAAACCAACATAGGTTGTTGGTAAGCCCGTAAAACCAACGTAGGTTGTTGGTGAACCCGTAAAACCAATTGTATAGGTTCGTTGGTGAGCCCGTAAAACCAACATAGGTTTTTGGTGAACCCGGAAAACCAAAGTGTATAGGTTCGTTGGTGAGCCCGTAAAACCAACATAGGTTTTTGGATTGTGAGCCCGGAAAACAATCCAACTGTAATCCGCGGGATTATAGTGAATTCCCAAGGGGACGCTTGGGGAGTGGACGTAGGTGCTAAGGAGAGCACCGAACCACTATATATTGTTGTGTTTGTGTTGTGCTTGTGCTTACGTTTATTCTTGCATCATCTTCTATCTTTGCACTAGTTTAAATCATTCAAATAGTTTAAGGAAGCATCCACCGCACTTAATTAAGAAAACGTTTAAAGCACCAAAATTTAGAAGAAACCAATTCACCCCCCCCCCCCCCCCTCTTGGCTTGTCACCTTGGGCAACACATCCCTTTATGATGCATCCCTCCATCTCTTATAAATAAGGAGGTGCCTTGGGGTTCTAAAGATCATCCAAGAAAAAGCCTCTCCTTCTCTCTCCCTTATCCCTTCTTTCTTACAAGCCTCTCTCTTTTGTCCTAACCCAAGACAAGAGGGTTTTCTTTAGGACAAAAAGGCTAGTGAATGTTTTAGAGGTAGAAAGGAAGAAGGAAGTGAAGGAAAATCAGCCAATTAAATCCTTTGGAAGGATTGAACAATTAGAATCAAGTTTTGGTGGAGCTAGAGTCTTGAACCCATTCCTGTGTGGATCAACATCGAAGGGTGAACATTTAGGCACCTTAGGACATCTTCATACATATTGGATATAGCGTGATAGGTATTCTTCTATACCAAGATTATATTTTCTACATTATTTGGTTATACTATTAAGGCGATCTTGGCTTATTAGGGTTTCATATAATGGGTTTTATAAGAAAATTTTATAATCCCGTATCTTCCGCTGCACCCTAGGGCACTGGGAAACCCCAACAAATCGTTGGTCTCGGGTAGGACAAACAACGGCGAAATGGCCTCGCCCGCCGCACTTGTAGCATTCAACAGGATTCTTCCCTTGCGGTGTGGATTGTGGCATAGGACCTTTACCCTTTTCATTAGCCCTTGGAGCACCCCTTTCCTGATATGTGCTTCTATTTACAGAGGTTTCAGATCTGAAAGCAGGGGCATTACCTCGAGGAAATGGAACTCCTCGGTTGGTGCTGCGCTCGGGAAATCGTCGTACAACTGGTGCTTGCGCAAGGCGTCTTTGTCGTAGCTGCGATTCAACTCGAATGGCGAGTTGGTATGTGATGACCCAAAGATTGATTCATAGATTGATTTTGATGATCACAAAACTTTGAAGTATAGATACTAATGTTTATGTTGCAAGGAGAAAGATATTTATTTTGCAAGGAACATAGCAAGTTGGGAGAACACAAGAAGGCCTCCAAAGCTCTCAAGTTGGAAGAAAGCTACAATTTATTGGCCCAAGCTTAAAGTTCAAAGGATTCAAATTGGAGGAGTAAAATCAAAAGAAAAATTCAAAAGAACAGTCTTCGAGTCGACTCCAGTGGAATTCGAGTCGACTCCGGAGAAGTATGAGTCGACTCCGGAGAAGTATGAGTCGACTCCTAGGAGTCACAGGCAGAAAAGTCAGAGAGCAGTTTTTCAGGTCTGAGATTCGAGTCGACTCCAGTGGAATGCGAGTCGACTCCCAGCGGTACACACAGAAAAAGTCAGAGAGCGTTTTATGGACTCTGAGATTCGAGTCGACTCCAGTGGAATGCGAGTCGACTCCCAGCGGTACACAAAGAAAAAGTCAGAGAGCGTTTTATGGACTCTGAGATTCGAGTCGACTACCGCAGTACGCGAGTCGACTCCGAGACTGTGCGACCATCGACAGACAGAAGACCATGTTACTGCCTCTAAGATTCGAGTCGACTCCCAGACAGCTCGAGTCGACTCCAAGACAAGCTTCACGTCAAAAGGCAGAAGACCAACTTTCGGAAACTGAGAGCCGAGTCGACTCCAAGGAAGTTCGAGTCGACTCCAAGACTGGATGAGCCAAAAGACAGAGAATCGGGAGTTCGGGCTCTGAGATTCGAGTCGACTCCCAGGACAGTCGAGTCGACTCGAGTGGACAAAATTCAAAATTGGATCCACGGACTTCAGTGGATGAGCCGACTCCGAAATTGCCAAGTCAGCTCCAGAAGTTGGCGAGTCGACTCCGGGTTAAGACGAGTCGACTCCCAGTCGAGGATGCACCATAATTCAAATTTGGAACAGTGGCCGAGTCGTCTCCAGTAAAGCACGAGTCGACTCCTGCAACAGGCGAGTCGACTCCTGATCGCGCGAGTCGACTCCGATCCCAACGGTAATATTGTCAGGAAGTGCAGACTGTGTCCAACGGCTCTAGTTTTGTCTCTAACGGCTAGATTCTTGTTTCCACGCCATCTAAAGCTATAAAAACAAGAGGAGAGCTAGGGGAGAAGGCATGGAAGTGGGAGAGATCATTTAGGAAAGAGATTCCAAAGAGATTACAAGGAAAATCTCCCATAAGCACAAAAGGGCCATTCAAAGTGAAATAGAGAGAAGAAGAGCATCCAAGAGAATCCCAAAGCTTCCTCTCCATCCGTGTGCTGCCTCAGTGATCCTCTACCTCGTGCCAAATCAGAAGAGGGTCAAGTAAAGAAGAAGCCGAGCTCCTCCATCTTCAAAACTCGTTTGAGGGCTTCTCTTTACTCTATTTGTTTATATTGTCATATCTGCTTGTTTAAGAAGCTTTGATTTGTTTTTATTCTTTGTTTTAATTTCTTGTAACTTGATTCAATCAAGGGATTGAATCAAGGGGTTAAAGGTTTGTTGGTGAGCCAAAGGGAAAACCAACGGTGTAAGGTTTGTTGGTGAGCTAAAGGGAAAACCAACGGGATTAAGGTTTGTTGGTGAGCCAAAGGGAAAACCAACGGGGTTTAGGTTTGTTGGTGAGCCGAGGGTAAAACCAACGTGTAAGGGTTTGATTGTGAGCCCGGAAAAACAATCGGGGTTGGTTCTAGTCGGTGAGCCTGGAAAAACCAACCGAGTTCGTTGTGCGCTCGTAAAAACAACAAGTTGGGTTGTGAGCTTGTAAAACAACCGGCTGTAATCGGTAGGATTATAGTGAAATTCCCAAGAGGTCTTGGGGAGTGGATGTAGGTGCTGGGGTGCACCGAACCACTATATGTCCTGTGTGTTTGTAATGCCTCTAGTTATTGTTTAACTAACACACTTACTTACTTAGATAAATTGCTTGCTTAATTCTTATCCGCACATCCTTTAGTTGCAAGCATATTTAATCAAGTCGAAGTCTATACATCAAACCCTTGCTAAGTTTAACTTTCACTGTGCATCTATACAACTTAGCATAGTTAATCAAAAAGTTTTAGAAGTAGCATAAAAGTTTTGAAAGACCCAATTCACCCCCCCTCTTGGCTTGTATCTACTGGGCAACAAGTGGTATCAGAGCAGGTGCTCTAAGTTTAATTATTGATCTCACGATCAAAAGCCAAAGATCATGACAAGTCAAATAGATAGTTTTCTAGGAGAAGGACAATCAATTGATACACCTCCACTATTTAATGGCATAAACTATACACATTGGAAAATACGCATGCGCATTTTTATTCAATCACAAAACTATTATTTATGGAAAATCATAACAAATGACCTTCACACACTCTCACAAACTATTAATGAAAAGGACTTAGCACAATTGAACGCTAATGCTATGAACATGTTATATTGTGCTATTCAAGAAACGAAGTTTAATGAAATTTCTGCATGCTTATCTGCTAAGGAGATCTGGGATACTTTAGAAAATATTTATGATAAATCTCAGACTAGCTCACATGTGCTTCAAATATATACTAACAATGAGACTACAGAAAAGGGTGTTGAATCTCCCTCAGTCGAGTCGACTCCAAGTATCTCAGAGTCGACTCTCAAGTTCACCAAGTCGACTCCAATAAGGTCCGAGTCGACTCCGAGGCAAATCAGCTTCCTAAAGACAAAGAAGAAAAGGAAGCAAGAAGAAAGGAAGAAAGAGATAAAAAGGAAGAAAGCCTTGACCAAGAAAGAGTCAAGCCAGAAAATAAAAGTTAGGAGCGACAATGATGATATTAGCTCCAAGAAACTACAAGAGGTAACTGACTTGTGCTTTATGGCACAAGAAGACAAGGTAAAAACTGAATCTACTCTTACATCAAATAATTTTCAAGAAGAATTTTCTTATGATGAATTATTAAATGCTTTTCATGATTTGTATGGTGAATGTAGAAAATTAGCTGTAAAGAATAAAAATCTTAAGAAACTAAATCTGAAAATTTTAAAAGAAAGAAATTCTAATGATGAAATACAAGAGAAACTAAATTCTGAAAATGAATGCTTAAGGTCATTTTCAGAAGAATTGATTCAGAAAAATCATAGCTTAATTAAAGAAAATCAAAACTTAAGCGAAGAAATTAATCAATTAAAATCTTGCATTAACAAATTCACTGTAAGCTCAGAAAGATTAAAAATGATGTTTGAAAGCCAACATGCTGATTTTGATAAATCAAAATTTAGCTTGACTCCTTCACTTAGCCATAAATCTCTAGAGAAAAAGGTTATCAATTTACCAAGCAAACCATTAAATAAGATAACTTATTTCAAAAATGAAAAGGATGGGAATAACAACTTTACCTATCGTTCTAGTATAATTAAATCAAATGGTAAAGTTATTACTATTAAACAGATATGGGTTCCAAAAGGAACCATATGTCCTAACTCTCAAGGACTCAAGCAAGCTTGGGTACCCAAAATGAGAAAATGAGGATGTACACATAGGTGTACCAAGGTACCCATGGAACATAAAGAAACTTAAAAAGTTATTAACAAAAAAATAATAATGAAATCAGTAATTATTGCATCTCATCATTATTTGTGCTTTAGTATTTGATATGATTTGCTAGTAGTGATCAATTTTGTGATATACAAAATACTTTTAGAAATATAATCAAATCATTTCATTTTACTCACTAGTGGATAAGGTGCTAAATGATTAATCAACTTATTAAGAATAA
This sequence comes from Phoenix dactylifera, assembly GCF_009389715.1. NCBI lineage: Eukaryota > Viridiplantae > Streptophyta > Magnoliopsida > Arecales > Arecaceae > Phoenix > Phoenix dactylifera. Next base: position 35,602 of record NW_024068243.1, read on the forward strand.
CTCTATGAATTCTCTATATGCTTGATTGAGAGTTTTATCTATGGCATTATTGTTTATTGATCATAGATATGATAATGTGGACTTGGTATGCTTTTGAATATATGCACTATGAATACCAAGATTAAAGAAACCATATTTGGCATATGAAATCAGCTCATGCTAGTATGTACTTAATCTCAAAAGACCTTGCCATAGGCTTACTTAGATTATCCTCCTAAAGGTCAAAGTTTTACTATGCATGCTAACTAAGGAAACAAACAAAAATAATTTCTAAATCTAGAGATGTTGTTTCCAACACTAATTTTTTCAAAAGCTTACATTAGCCTTGTTCTTGGCACTCAAATTAAAATATTTTCTGCATTGGCACAAACTCACAAGAAGCGATCAAATGATAAAGGTTTGCAAACTATGAAATCATGGCATAGTGATTGAAAACCAATTTTGTGTTAAGTTGTGCACAGAAAAATAATATTTTCAGCACCAAGGACACCTTAAGTAAAATAGGATTAATAGAATTCTTGAAGAAATGAAAAAGACGATTGTGTATGATAGTCATCTACTTAAATAATTTTTTAAAAAAAACTATCATCACTGCTTGTCATACATATGATTTCTATTAGATCTATTTTTGATGAAAACTCCCTTTGATCTTCTGAAAAATGGAAAATGAACCATTGCATATCTTTCATATTTTTCAGTCGTACATGTTATGCTTGATATGTTCTTATGAAAAATAATGCCAAATCTGATAGAGATATGTCTATCCTTGGATATCATTCATCAAGCAATGCATATAGAATATTCAATGAAAAGATTTTAGTTGCAAAAATATCAAGTCGTCTTATTCTCTATGAGACTAATGATTTATTGTCAAGATACTAAGATCAAATTATATATGGTCAATCTTTTACATATAACAATCTGAAAACTTGTTAATAATTATTACAAAATTGAGTTTTTCAGAAATGCACTTAATGAAGAAAAATTGATAACTACTAAAAGACTGAATCAAGAAAAGATGAAATAGATCTTGATTCTTTCATGATTAAAAGTAAAGATCACCACTATCATTTGCTTGACTCATGAGCTTTATATTCTGTCAAATGAATGTGTAGAATTCACTCCTATGTGGTTATTTCATTAAAAAGTAGATCTATGTTAAATAACCACCATATTTAAAAATTACACATTACATATATGATAAAGCAATATGTGATTTAAAACAAGCATCAAAAGCTTGATATATAAAAGCTTAGGTAACCTTGTTGATAGAAAGTAATAGTGATAAATCTATGCATCAAAAAGAAGAATCTATGATATCTTGCTTGCTCATAGCACACATTGATGGCATCATTTTTGTTCTACCAATGAAAATTTATATGAATAGTTATATTGCAAGGTGAGTTTGAAATATGATGAATGAATTAACATCTTCTCTCAAACTCCAAATTAAGACAAACAGGAAAGGGGATCTTCATTGACCAACGTTAGTCCACAAGAAAACTCTTATAGAAGATTGGCGTGAAGAAGATTACTTGAGAATAACAAAAAGAGAGAGATAAAGAAAAGAAAATGGACATTGTTCAAGAGATGAAAATCTGAGCAAAGACAAGTACTTCAATCTTAAGGAAAAGCAAAACAAGCATAATATATTCGGCACATTTGGAAGGGATAAAATCTATAATTAATTACACTCAAACAGGGAGAGTTTGAAGTAAACATTTTAACCTTTCTATATTGCTCATCATAGGGATGGTGCCAATGGGGGAGGCTAGTGGTAGTACCCAGCACTATTTGACCCAACTATTCGGTGTAGGGCATATTAGGGACGGCACAAGAGGGAGGCTAGTGGTAGTACCTCGTGCCCCTTCCCAACTCCACCGGATAGGGAGCAAATAGAGTATAGAGCTTAAGAAAGTTAAAGAAAGACAAAGTAAATGAAAGTATACAAGAAAGAATCAATTCAAATTTTAGTCACATGGAAACACACTTTAAGGATGAAATCAGTGCAAAATTATATTTAAATAGGGAGAGTTTATTTGAAAAGAATTGATTTTGATACTTGACATGCTTGTTCTTAATATTTTAATGTATGACTTAACACACACTATATTTTGCATGTGGCATGATATTTTAAATTATGGGTTCTTAATATCTTTTGTAGTACCCCATACTTGGACAATTTGATTGAATGTTTGAAATGCTACATAACATCTTTTGTTTGGTTTTATTGAAAAGAAAATTCAGATTTGTTATTCACAATCATCGTTAAAATCTGAAAGTTAAATAAATCTGTAAAAAAAAGGAGAAGAGAAGGATATCTCTATTTAGGCACAATGAATTGAGTTTGTCTTATCCATCAACTTGCTTAACTTTGGTATATAATGTGCTAACTCATACCAAAATTCAACATAAATACAAATATTCTGAATATGCTTGAAATATGTGTTTTCAATCGTAATGATTTAAGATAAGCTACAATGTGGAAGATCCATATCTCAAATTATGACTTTGAAAGCCTCTTTTGAAAATCTTTATGAAATTCAGAATCTGATTTCGTATAAAGCTTAAACTCAATATGATTTCTAAATAAAATCTTAATTTAAGAAAAACAGAATTAATTTTGATGCCTTGGTTGATTGCTCCGATACGCATCCGAAACATATCTTTTCTTATCGTTAAAATGTACTAATATTGGTCCAAATGATGTGTCTTTCGATGATCTTGATTGCAAACAAAAATTTCTAAATATATGATCTTATTTTGATATTAAAAAGATTTATTGTGTTTCATGAATACATTGGTGAAAAACTATGATTAAGAAATTGAGTTCTATAAATATATATACCTCAATGATCATCTATATGTTTTTCTCTCCTACATTCTTAAAGATTTCCATCAGAATATCAATAGAGTGAATGATCTTAAAACTAGAAATATTTCAGTTCACTCAAATGACTCTAAAAGAAAGAAAATGTAAATGCTTTTGAAAGAAATTGAGCTTCAATTGAATCATTTTCTGATTAATACTTTTATACATTTTCTCTAAGATTAGGAGAAAGCATAACTTGTTCTTAAAGGATTAGAAAGAGTGATTACTATAAATTCTGAATAATTCTAGATCACTCTACATTCTTGATATTACAGAATTTCAGTGTTATTCACGTTTATCACTAAAATCTGAAATTCAATAATTTAAAATGATTAAAGAAGAATGCATCTTTTGAGGGGGAGCTTTAGATATTCAGTATCCTATCCCAAAGACACTTTATTTTGATGCATACCTTGATTTTTATGGATTGATTTTGATGAACCTCCTTATATTACAATACTTGCTTTAATTATAAGTTTATACCTTGAGATGAGTTCTATAAAGGTTGTCTTGTCTCAAACCTTGAGTCTCATGAAGATAAGCTGAAATATATTTTTGAGATTGACAATCTTATTGAACATTATCTTAGGATTCTAAACTCTTAAATGGAATGATCAATTGAGGGGGAGAAAGAAAATTTCAGAAGGAGAGGTCTTATGGAACTTAATTACATAAATCTATAGGAGAGGAAAAGAATACTAAATGAAAAGTGATCCTAATACTCTCCAATATGTATCATCTGAAATTTAAATCTGAAAATCTTTATGATACACCTTGAGGCGTGTTATTTGGTTAGTATATCTTATGCATCACTCATGAACCAAATTACAAATCTTAAGAGCCTCTAATTTAATAAAACAGGGGGAGAACAATGTATTAAATTTTCTTGAGTATCTCTTAGAAAATCTATTTTGAACCTCACTAATGAGTTTTAATTGGCTTACTCTTTAGAACTTCTATTTTGTGCCAATTCATTATTTTATGTATCAAATTATGCTTATTTTCTAAAGGAATAAAAGAAAGTCTTTAAAAGAGCTCAAAGATGTATCAAAAATTGCATAAACTCATATTTTGGTATTTGTGCCCCAATGCTCTTATTATCATATAAGAACTTTGAAGTCATTAAGAATTAATGATCCAACATGATGATATGTTTTTCCAAATATATAAGTTTTGATCTTTTACTCTGAAAATTAATTAAATTGCTCTCATGTTGATAAAATACTTAATAGATTGGGCAAAAGGTCTTAAATGAACAAGCTTTCATACTTAGTGAAGAGAGGTTAGATTTCCACTCATATTTTTTCTTGAATATCATTTGTGGTACTTCTTGAATTAACCTAAGGAAGATTCCACCTACACTTGATTAGAAAACTATCTGTGGTATCAAATTAAAAAACCTCTTGAATTCACACTCGATGTGTTCTGCTCTGATCTTTGTACTTAATGTTTCACTATCTTTTTGATGTTGTCAAAAAGGGGGAGAAATATCTAAGTATATGCTTTATATACTCAGAATGCTTTATTACTTTGAAGTGAATATAAATCAGCTTAAAATTTAAATATATTGATTGTGTTAAGCTGATTAAATCTAAAGCATTATCATGAAGTATGTTTTTTTTAAATATATATGTTTTCTACTTCATGCAACTTAGCTATGTATTACTTCTAGAAAACAATATCTTTTATATTGCATATACTCCAAGTTTTGTCATCATCAAAAAGGGGGAGATTGATGACCCAAAGATTGATTCATAGATTGATTTTGATGATCACAAAACCTTGAAGTATAGATACTAATGTTTATGTTGCAAGGAGAAAGATATTTATTTTGCAAGGAACATAGCAAGTTGGGAGAACACAAGAAGGCCTCCAAAGCTCTCAAGTTGGAAGAAAGCTACAATTTATTGGCCCAAGCTTAAAGTTCAAAGGATTCAAATTGGAGGAGTAAAATCAAAAGAAAATTCAAAAGAACAGTCTTCGAGTCGACTCCAGTGGAATTCGAGTCGACTCCGGAGAAGTATGAGTCGACTCCGGAGAAGTATGAGTCGACTCCTAGGAGTCACAGGCAGAAAAGTCAGAGAGCAGTTTTTCAGGTCTGAGATTCGAGTCGACTCCAGTGGAATGCGAGTCGACTCCCAGCGGTACACACAGAAAAAGTCAGAGAGCGTTTTATGGACTCTGAGATTCGAGTCGACTCCAGTGGAACGCGAGTCGACTCCCAGCGGTACACAAAGAAAAAGTCAGAGAGCGTTTTATGGACTCTGAGATTCGAGTCGACTCCCGCAGTACACGAGTCGACTCCGAGACTGTGCGACCATCGACAGACAGAAGACCATGTTACTGCCTCTAAGATTCGAGTCGACTCCCAGACAGCTCGAGTCGACTCCAAGACAAGCTTCACGTCAAAAGGCAGAAGACCAACTTTCGGAAACTGAGAGCCGAGTCGACTCCAAGGAAGTTCGAGTCGACTCCAAGACTGGATGAGCCAAAAGACAGAGAATCGGGAGTTCGGGCTCTGAGATTCGAGTCGACTCCCAGGACAGTCGAGTCGACTCGAGTGGACAAAATTCAAAATTGGATCCACGGACTTCAGTGGATGAGCCGACTCCGAAATTGCCAAGTCAGCTCCAGAAGTTGGCGAGTCGACTCCGGGTTAAGACGAGTCGACTCCCAGTCGAGGATGCACCATAATTCAAATTTGGAACAGCGGCCGAGTCGTCTCCAGTAAAGCACGAGTTGACTCCTGCAACAGGCGAGTCGACTCCTGATCGCGCGAGTCGACTCCGATCCCAACGGTAATATTGTCAGGAAGTGCAGACTGTGTCCAACGGCTCTATTTTTGTCTCTAACGGCTAGATTCTTGTTTCCACGCCATCTAAAGCTATAAAAACAAGAGGAGAGCTAGGGGAGAAGGCATGGAAGTGGGAGAGATCATTTAGGAAAGAGATTCCAAAGAGATTACAAGGAAAATCTCCCATAAGCACAAAAGGGCCATTCAAAGTGAAATAGAGAGAAGAAGAGCATCCAAGAGAATCCCAAAGCTTCCTCTCCATCTGTGTGCTGCCTCAGTGATCCTCTACCTCGTGCCAAATCAGAAGAGGGTCAAGTAAAGAAGAAGCCGAGCTCCTCCATCTTCAAAACTCGTTTGAGGGCTTCTCTTTACTCTATTTGTTTATATTGTCATATCTGCTTGTTTAAGAAGCTTTGATTTGTTTTTATTCTTTGTTTTAATTTCTTGTAACTTGATTCAATCAAGGGATTGAATCAAGGGGTTAAAGGTTTGTTGGTGAGCCAAAGGGAAAACCAACGGTGTAAGGTTTGTTGGTGAGCCAAAGGAAAAACCAACGGGATTAAGGTTTGTTGGTGAGCCAAAGGGAAAACCAACGGGGTTTAGGTTTGTTGGTGAGCCGAGGGTAAAACCAACGTGTAAGGGTTTGATTGTGAGCCCGGGAAAACAATCGGGGTTGGTTCTAGTCGGTGAGCCTGGGAAAAACCGACCGAGTTCGTTGTGCGCTCGTAAAAACAACAAGTTGGGTTGTGAGCTTGTAAAACAACCGGCTGTAATCGGTAGGATTATAGTGAAATTCCCAAGAGGTCTTGGGGAGTGGATGTAGGTGCTAGGGTGCACCGAACCACTATATGTCCTGTGTGTTTGTAATGCCTCTAGTTATTGTTTAACTAACACACTTACTTACTTAGATAAATTGCTTGCTTAATTCTTATCCGCACATCCTTTAGTTGCAAGCATATTTAATCAAGTCGAAGTCTATACATCAAACCCTTGCTAAGTTTAACTTTCACTGTGCATCTATACAACTTAGCATAGTTAATCAAAAAGTTTAGAAGTAGCATAAAAGTTTTGAAAGACCCAATTCATCCCCCCCTCTTGGCTTGTATCTACTGGGCAACAGTATGCCTCCTCTAGGCTGAAGATGCGCGTTGTCATTAGCTCCCTCTTGATGTCATCCCTCAGCCCGGATCGGTACCGAGTTAGGGACTGTCGATCCGTCTCCGTGAGGTTGCTGCGGATCATCAACTCATGGAATCGGGCCGTATACTCCTCTACGGAAGAGCTTCCTTGACGAAGTTTCAGAAGTTCTTCGAAGAGTGTCTCCTCATAATCAAGGGAAGATACTTTTCCTTCAAACGAAGTTTCATCTCCTCCCAATCATTGATAGGGGCTGTCGGAGTCGATGAAGCTTCTCTTCAACGCTATGCCACCATATGCGTGCTTGGCCCTTGAGCTTCATCTTCACGAATCGCACCTTGGTTTCATTGGGCATGTTGAACCATTCGAAGTAGTTTTCGAGAGACATCAACCAATCCTGGAAGTAGGTTGGGTCCATGCTTCCGCTGTAATCAGCAACTTCTACACGAACCCGCTTCATGACATCGTCGAGATCATGGCGCTCCCGCTGATTTTGATGAACATAGGGGTTCCTGAAATTATTCCCCATACGAGGAATGTTTGGAGGGGGCGTCCGCTGATCCCTAGGTGGCCTTTGGGGTGATAGACCCCTGGGGGAGAATGCTTCAACATCGGGGTCTCCTCCAAATGGCACTTCTGAATTTTCAGGTTGCGCGGGGACAGCATGTTCATCTTCAAGATTGTTTGGCTCGGGGAAGAGACGATCCCAAACAACTTCCACCTTCTGATTCAAGGCCGCCACTTGCCGGATGAGCTCGGCCATCATCTCAGCACGTTGTCGTTCATTGTTGTAGGGGCGACCACTTCTGGTACTCATGGCGACAAGGATTCGCTCTGATACCAATTGCAAACATAAAGCAGCAAATTGCAAACCCAAAATAAGAACTCAAATAAACCCAAAATAAAAGGACTCAATGTGACCAAAATAAAATAGACTCAATCCAATTAAATGCTAGAAATTACGAACCCAATGTGTTTTTGGGCACTCCCAAGCAAGAATCCAAACTCGACGTACATCCATTATGATTTGGGCTTGTGCTCCTGCATCACCTATCCCCTATTGTGAAGCCTTCCCGGGAGAGGTAGTCAAAGTTGACATACCTCCCGGTGGAGACCGCCTTCCCGGCGCACGGACGCTAGGGAACCGGCCTCGGCGGGGAAGGAACCGGAGGTTGTGGCCTCACGGGTTCATTCCGAGCTTGGACCGTCGCTCGGCACCGCTCGCGGATTGGGGCCTCTTCCAGCTCGGGACAACTACTTTCCGAGGCATCCTAGACCTAGAGAGGGGAAAGGACATGAGGAATCGGAAGAAACTCGACGGAAAAGCCCTAATGGAGGTCGGAGACGAGGTCGGAGACGACTCTAGGGTTTGTGAACAGTGGAGGCGGTGAATAGAAGTGTCGATTAAACGCTTCGATTAGGGTTAAAACATCGGATTTCCGACCGCGAGTCGACTCCTGTAAGTCGCGAGTCGACTCGACCTCGAGTCGACTCCAAAATATGCGCGAGTCGACTCCCCCTATGTTGCCATCGACCTCGAGTCGACTCCCATCTGTGTGCGAGTCGACTCCCCCTCATGAGCCGACTCTGAAACGTATCCGAGTCGACTCGAACTCTGGCACGCACCTAAAAATCATGTTATTTTCGTGCCAAATAAGGGATAATCACTAAGTTTATGATCTGATTTGATGATTATAGATGAGAAACTCTATATTTAACACAAGCTAATCATCAAAATCAATGAACTAGAAGAGAACATCACTAGGATGGATCAATCACTCCTAATCCTCTCCTAAGCACACAAAATCGCTCTTCACTCAAAGGTTTTGTGAAGATATCAGCTAGTTGATCATCAGTGCAAATAAATTGAAGTGTAACATCACCATTCAGTACATGATCTCTTATGAAGTGATGTCTTATTTCAATGTGTTTGGTTCTTGAGTGCTGAATTGGATTCTTAGTTAAGTTAATAGCACTTGTATTGTCACAATTAATGGGAATTTTATCTTGTTTAATTCCATAATCTTCAAGTTGTTGTTTGATCCACATGATTTGAGCACAACAACTTCCGGCAGCAACATATTCGGCTTCAGCAGTAGATAATGCAACCGAGTTTTGTTTCTTGCTAAACCATGAGATTAAATTTTCTCCTAAGAATTGACATGACCCGCTGGTGCTTTTTCTATCAAGTTTACAATCAGCAAAATCTGAATCTGTGTATCCTATTAAGTTCAGGCTAGATTCTTTAGAATACCATAAACCTATATTTTTTGTTCCTATTAGGTATTTAAAGATTCTCTTGACTGCAATTAAATGAGATTCCTTAGGATTAGATTGATATCTAGCACACATGCATACACTAAACATGATATCAGGTCTACTTGCAGTGAGATATAATAAAGATCCTATCATACCTCTATACATCTTTTGATCTACTGATTTACCTGATTCATCTTGGTCTAGTTTGCATGATGAGCTCATGGGTGTGCTGATTGACTTGTTTCCCTCCATATCAAACTTTTTAAGCATTTCCTTGATGTATTTAGCTTGATTGATGAAGATCCCTACTTCAGATTGTTTGATTTGAAGCCCGAGGAAATAGTTCAGCTCTCCCATCATGCTCATTTCAAATTCACTCTGCATCAAGTCAGCAAATTCTTCGCAGAGGCGATTGTTAGTAGCACCGAAAATAATATCATCAACATAAATCTGCACTACTAACATTTCTTTGTTTTTCTTCTTTAAAAACAGTGTTGTATCTACATTTCCCCTAGAGAACTCATGATCTAGTAGAAATTTGCTAAGTCTTTCATACCATGCTCTAGGTGCTTGTTTCAAACCATAAAGTGCTTTGCTTAATTTATACACATGATTGGGGTATTGATGATTTTCAAAACCAGGGGGTTGTTCTACATACACCTCCTCATTAATATACCCATTCAAAAATGCACTTTTAACATCCATTTGAAATAATTTGAATTTCTTAGAGCATGCAAATGCTAGTAACAATCTAATTGCCTCAAGTCTAGCTACAGGAGCAAAGGTTTCATCAAAATCTATACCTTCTTCTTGATTATAGCCCATTGCTACTAGTCTAGCCTTGTTCCTAATTACAATTCCATTTTCATCAAGTTTATTTTTATATATCCATTTGGTACCTATAATTGAATATTCAGAGGGTCGTTCAACTAGGTTCCATACCTTGTTTCTAGTAAATTGATTTAATTCTTCTTGCATTGCATTTATCCAATTTACGTCTTTTTCAGTTTCTTCTATGTGTTTAGGTTCAAAATGTGAGACAAATGCTAGATGATTATTTAAGTTCGTAAGAGATGCTCTAGTACTAACAGGTTGAGATGGATCATCTAAAATTAATTCCTTAGGATGCCCATGAGCATACCTCCAAGCCTTAGTCAGCCCATGATCCACAATTGCCTCTTGGCTTGATGATGCATTTCCAATTAATTTTTGTTCATCTTCTTGTAATGTCATCTCATCAATCTTTTCTTCAAGAATTTCAGCATCATCATCGAGATCAATTCTCTTGCTAGAAGAGATATCACTAGAATCATCAAAAACAATATGTATAGACTCTTCAATAACAAGGGTTCTTTTATTAAAAACTCTATAGGCTTTACTAGTTGTAGAATATCCCAAAAATATACCCTCATCAGATTTAGAATCAAATTTACTTTCACATAGCATGGTTCTAGCCATTTCCTCTAGGGTTCTATTTTTTCTTTCTACAACTCCATTTTGTTGTGGTGTCCTAGGTGCAGAAAAATTATGAGTTATTCCCTTTTTACTACAAAATTCATCAAATAGATGATTTTCAAATTTCATTCCGTGGTCACTTCTAATAGCTATGACTGAAGTATCTCTAGCATTTGTTACTTCCTTATGAAATTTCTTAAATACTGAAAATGCTTGATCTTTATGAGCTAAGAAAATGACCCAAGTATATCTAGAAAAATCATCTACAATAACAAGACCATATTTATTTCCACCTAGACTTGTGGTTCTAGTTGGTCCGAATAGATCCATGTGTAGTAGTTCTAGAGGTCTAGAGGTAGAGACACAATTTATGGATTTAAAAGAGTTCCTTGATTGTTTGCCATATTGACAAGCTTCACATATTTTATTCTTCTCAAACTTTAGTTTTGGCAAACCTATCACGAAATCTCTTTTAACTAGTTTTGATATTGTATCCATACTAGCATGACCTAACTTACGGTGCCATAACCAACTTGCATCATTATCCTTAGTTTCATTAGCAACTAAACAGGGGTTATGTTTGGCAAGATCCTCAAGGTCTACTACATACACATTGCCACATCTTATTCCTTTAAAAACTAAACTGTTGTCATTTGAGTTGGTTATGATGCATAAAGATGGTTTGAATAAAACATCAAAACCTCTATCACACAATTGACTAATGCTAAGTAGATTATGCTTAAGACCATCAACATATCGAACATTATCAATAAAGGTTGAAGGGGTGATTTGTACTTTACCTATACCAATGATGTGACCTTGGTTATTGTCTCCAAATGTCACAGCACCTCCCTTCTTAGGCTCAAGGGTGAAGAATTGGTCTTTGTCACCCGTCATGTGTCTTGAGCAGCCACTATCCAAGTACCAACAATTTTTGTCGACCTTGGCTGCAAGACACTCCTACACAAGCAAATCATACAATTTTAGGTACCCAAGTTTTCTTGGGTCCTTCATGGTTAGTAATGTTGGTTCCTTTTGGAACCCAAACCCTTTTAATTTTTCTTTTAGTTTTTTCTTTTCTATAATCACACACATTAGCTTTATGTCCTAATGTTCCACAGCAAAAATATGTTATTTTCTTAGTTTTGCTTTATCCGGCTTTTACAAAGAAAGTACTAAGGAGCTTTTGCTTATTTTTAGGTTTATACCCTAAACCAGCTATATTGAACACAGCTCCTTGACTATTAAGTATCATTTCCAATTTTTCAGAGCTATATGTAAATTTTTCTACAAAAGGCTTGTACTTTTCAAGTTCTAGTGCCAACTTTTGTTTTTCTATTTTTAGTCCATTTAGGTCTTTTGTGAGACTCTCTTTTATGATTTGTTTATTGTTTTTAAGTTCTAATATTTCTTTGGTCAGTCTTTCGTTATGGTGTTAGTCTTTTGAATTAACATTTGGTTGCTTGTCTTAAGTTCTGAATTTTCTTTAATGATAACATCTTTATCCTTAACTAATGTATCGTACTTACGGAGGTGAGTTTGGTTAGTTAGTTTCAATTCTTTGTTCTTAAGGTTTATTGTCTTATACTCGTCCATTAATTTATTGAAAGCATCATATAATTCATCGAAGGTAAAGTCTAAATGTGTTTCGGATGTTACCTCATTGTCGTTAGCCATAAAACATAAGTTAGCCTTTTCTTCTTGTTCCTCATCCGATGATGATGATGATGTATCGGAGTCCGATAGGGTGGAGACGAGGACTTTCTTCTTCTTGTACTTGCTCCCCTTCTTCAGTAAAGGACAATCAGCTCTGAAATGCCCCGGCTTCTTACACTCATAACATCCGATCTCCTCATTTTCCCTTTCCTTACCTTTATCCTTGTGGTAGGAACTTGAGGGGCCTCTCCTTTGATGAAAGGACTTCTTCCGGTTGATGAATCTACGGAATTTTCTTACAAGAAGAGCCTCATCATCATCTCCCTCATTGTCTTCCTCTTCACTGCTACTGCTGCAAGATAAATCTTTGTTAGTAGAAACAAATTTTAGGGCTATTACCTTTTTCTTGTGAGAGGACTCTTCTTTATTGTGTTGTTTCATTGTTAGCTCATGCGTCATGAGGGATCCAAGTAGCTCCTCGAGTGGAAGTTTGTTTAAGTCCTTGGCTTCTTGGATTGCCGTTACCTTGGCTTCCCATGACCTTGGTAGACAACGAAGAATCTTCCTGACAAGTTCACTGTTAGTATAATTTTTGCCAAGGCTTTTTAGGCCATTGACAATGTCAATAAATCTAGTAAACATGCAAGTGATTGTTTCATTAGAATCCATCTTAAATAATTCATACTTATGGACTAATATATTTATTTTAGATTCTTTTACTTGATTTGTGCCCTCGTGGGTCACTTCAAGTCTATCCCAAATCTCTTTTGCAGAAATGCAAGTAGAGACTCTATTGAATTCATTTCTATCTAAAGCACAATAAAGCACATTCATTGCTTTGGCATTTAGTTGTGCCTTCCTTATGTCATTGTCATCCCAATCCTTTTCAAGTTTGGGTATAGTGACACCCTCTACATAAATGGATGGGATGTATGGTCCATTTAGTATGGTGGTCCACATCTCATAGTCTTGGGCTTGGATAAATATTCTCATCCTAGCCTTCCAATATGAGTAGTCGGATCCATTAAAGAATGGAGGTCTATGGGTGGACTGGCCCTCAATATGAGAAGATCCAAATGGGGTTGTCATTTTGATCTTTTACTCTTTGGGTAAAAGAGTTCCGGTTTGCCCAGATAGACAACCCAAGAGGGGGGGGGGGTGAATTGGGTTTTAAAATAATTATTGCAATTAAAAGGTTTGTGAATAACTAATTAATACTTTTTGCAAGTGGATTAATTAGATGCTATGTGCAGTGAATGAAGTGAAAGTAAGAGATAACAAAGCAATCACAAACACAAGGAAATTTATAGTGGTTCGGAGCTAACCCTTGCTCCTACGTCCACTCCCCAAGCCTCACTTGGAAATTCACTATAACCCCTCGGATTATAGCCGGTTGTTTTACAAGCTCACAACCTAACTTGTTGTTTTACGAGATCACAACAAACTCGGTCGGTTTTTCCAGGCTCACCGACTAGAACCACCCGATTGTTTTTCCGGGATCACAATCAAACCCTTACACCGTTGGTTTCAACCTAGGCTCACCAACAAACCTTTACACCCTTGATTCAATCCCCTGATTGAATCAAGTAAGGAACAAATGGTTTGAACAAAAGCAAACAGAAAAATAAAGCTTCTTAACAAGCAGATATTCAGCGATATAAATAAGAGAAAAGTTAAGAGCCCTCAAACAAATTTATGAAGATGTAGAGGAGGGCTTCTCGAACTCGGTGTCTCCTCTTGAGTGTCTCGAAGACTTGATGACTGAAGGAGACTTCTTTAATACTGGGAAGAGTTGGTTGGATGGAGTTTAATGCCCCTCTTCCTTCTTTTCCTTTGAAATCCTTTGGTAGGTGAAGATTTCTTGTTTTCTTTGAATGGAATGTCACTTCTCTAGCTTGCTACAGTTCTCTGTGGCTATTTAACCCATTCCCCATGGAAACTAGCCATTAGACAGAATCTCCTAGCCGTTCTGCACATACTGCACATCCTGACAATATTTTCGTTGGGATCGGAGTCGACTCGCGTGATCTGGAGTCGACTCGGCTGCTGCAGGAGTCGACTCATACTTTTCTGGAGTCGGCTCGGCAACTGTTCCGGATTTGAATTAAAGTGCTGCCTCGACTGGGAGTCGACTCGACTTAACCCAGAGTCAACTCCCCAAAGTCTGGAGCTGACCTGGCACTTTTGGAGACGACTCGATGTAAGGAATCCAGGGATGCATTTTTCAAGTTTGCTCACTCGAGTCGACTCGGAAATTCTGGTAGTCGACTCGGCGCTCAGAGTCCGAACTCCCGATCTTCTGTCTTTTGACTCGTGCCGTCTTGGAGTCGACTCGAACTGTTTCGGAGTCGACTCGGCTCTCAGTATCAGAAAAACAGTCTTCCGTCTTTTTGGGGTTGCGCTGCCTTGGAGTCGACTCGAACTGTCATGGAGTCGACTCGCCTCTCAGAGACAAAAATACCGTCTTCTGTCTTTTGGGGTCGCGCTGTCTTGGAGTCGACTCGAACTTTGTGGGAGTCGACTCGGCTCTCAGTGTCCGAAATTTGCTCTCTGACTTTTGCCTTGTATCACACTGGGAGTCGACTCTTGATTCCTTTGGAGTCGACCTGCCAACCATCGGAGTCGACTCGAGTTCTTCGGGAGTCGACTCGGCTCTCAGAGTCCAAAATAACTTTTCTGTCTTTCTGTCTGTAACTCCCTGGAGTCGACTCGTACTACCCTGGAGTCGACTCGGCAAGCATCGGAGTCGACTCGCGCTGTTCAGGAGTCGACTCGTTGACAGGTTCTGAGATGGATCTTTCTGTCCGTCTGTCTGTTCTCAGTCGGAGTCGACTCGTAATGTACAGGAGTCGACTCGAGCCTGTGCCAATGCTTCTGATACGCTTGGAGTCGACTCGTAATCTCCTGGAGTCGACTCGAGTCTCAGACTTTGGTTCAAATTGAATTCTTAACTTATCCAAAATGTATTGAACCAAATCTAGAGACTCTTAACCATAAATTTACAAGTATTTGACTGAAACACTAGATTGAATTCATTAGTACAACATAAGATATACTCAAATACTTTGAGCTCATCAAAATCAAATAGGGTTATAATCAATCACTCCACACTTACTATGCCCGGCGGCAAGCAGAATATAAGTCGTAGGACCGGCCGATCCTACGCCTAGGGCCGTGTCCCTCTCTAGGAAGGGACTGGGCTCCGCCCACCCAGAAGGCTACTATGTGCACACAGGCCGATGTCTAACCCCATCGACTATAGGTGTCCTATAGATACTGCCAAGCCATGCATAAATGTCATAATGCACCATCCCAATACTCTACTAAAAAGGAGCATAATCAAGACTACCACTCACTCGGCCACGACCCAATCATAACTAACATCAGGGTTGGGAGTGAGGAATCATGGGAGTGCCATGCAACTCAATATACCATGAGAAGGGCTCTACAAGTCTTTGAAATAGAGAAAATAAAATCAATTTACAAAAGAAGTCATTTCACAATTCGGAATTAATTTAACTACTTATAAAGGAGTATAATCAAGACTATTACTCACAAGTCTTTGAAATAGAGAAAATGAAATCAATTTACAAAAGAAGTCATTTCACAATTTGAAATCAATTTAATTACTCATCTACCCCTCGTAATTCCTCTCAATGTTCCCTCAAATGTATGTACAGAATAATCAAGCATTGAGAACAAAACATAGAAAAATCTACCACAACAATTAATCAATAAGCTCAGGTGAAATCAAGTCACACTTGACAATATTCATGAAAATGAATAAGGAATGTGCTCATGATGCAAAGTACATAACTCCCACTCACCTGCCAATCTGGCACAGCCCTGATACACCTTCAAAACTTTATGGTAGGCAGTAGGGGGCTTCTTCTTCTTGCTCGCTAACTTCTTGCCTAACTGTGACATGCATTTACAATACATTTAGTCTTGTATCAAGGGCCATAATCTACGTGCCAATTATAATATAGGGAACTTTAATTGATTCAACTCCTCCGTTCTCTAAATCTTTTTTTTTCTTTCTCTTTTTCTTTTTTATTAATTAACTCATCATTATGTGTACTAGGGATTCCCTTGCATGAGTACAAGGTCCTCCTTAGCTTAATCTAGGCTTAATACCCTATTATGGCATAAAATTTCTTATTTCCCACCCGGATGAACAGTAACCCGGACTGATAGTGGGTTACTTCATCCCGATTTTGGTCTACTTTCCAAACTCCAAATTTTATGATATTTATATCTAATATTCTACACTCATAGGGGTTTCCAAAATGGTAATATGCATCACCATCGGAGACCGATTAGCCCTCTAAATAATTCACCGAAGTTGGAACTTCGACACAGTTTTTCTGCAGTGTCGGAAAACTTGTCGAATTCCGATTCTTCCTCTTTTAACCACTTTTACAACCCTTATCCAACCTCTCTAGACTACATCCACCCTTTGTATAGCCTAATATCATCAAACGACTAGGTAGGGATGGATATTTACCTTTTTCTCTTCAGAGGATTTGGGTCTTTGCACCAAGGAAAAGGAGACCGACACTTCCCTTTTTGTTTCAGCCGGCACACAACCGGGATCCCCCCTTTCCTTCTCTTCTTTTTTTCTTTCGGACTCTCCCTCTCCTTCTCTTCTTCTCTCTTTTCTTCTCTTTTTCTCTCCCTCTCCTTCTCTTCTTCTCTCTTTTTCCTTCTTCTTTTCCTTCCTTTCTTTTCTCTCTGTGATTCTTCTTCTCTGTTGCCTGAGACTCCCTTCCTCTCTCTCTATTTCATTCCACGTCTGAGACCAACTCAAAATCCTCCAATTAAGTCACATCAAGCACTATTCATCCTTTGTTTAATATTATTAAATTTTTATTTTGCCCCTAATACTTCAACATATCTACTGTTATGCCATTAACTTTTGATTCCTTCCTATTTTGCCCCTAACACTTCAACACATCTACTGTTATGCCATTAATTTTTGATTTCTTTCAATTTTACCCCTTATATCAATTTTGAAGGACTATTCTATCCTTCTATATATATATATATATATATATATAAATTTTGGGGTTATTACATACACTAGGGACATTGGGACGTTAGTTTGATTGTAACAACAATCCTATATACTTGTAATTAATTAGTAAGCTTATTATTGGCATGCTGCTATTTGATAGATATAAGTCAGGATGCCTCCACGTCGGATGAGAAAGACTACTCGTCGAGCTACTGATAAGGCACCCAACCCACAAAATGACAGCACACCCCAACAAGTTGGTAACACCCTTCAGTAGGAGAGAGTCGTCAATCCTGCTAGTGATACTCAGACAGGACAACAAGAACCGGATCTAGGCCAGGTTATGCAGACCTTAGTGGGTCTTATGCAGATGCAACAGCAGGTGCAACAGCAGTTACTCCAACAACAAGCGCAGTTGCCCTAGACATAGCCACAGCAAGAATGAGGGGAACAGTGTGAACAGCATAGCAATATAGCTGAATTTAAGAGGCTGGCTCCTCCAACTTTCAAGGGGACTACAGAACCGTTGGAAGCAGATAATGAAGGGTTCTAGCATGCTATAATGGGCAGCGGAAGCTAGGAATTTTAAAAATTTCTTGATAAAGTTTCTTAACATAAAACCCTTATAAGCCAAGATCACCTTAATGGAAGCAATCAAATAATATAATATAAATTCAGAAATAGAAGAATACCTCTAATGCTAATCCAATGTGCAGAATTTCCACTAGGTGCCCAAGTGTTCACCCTCCAACGTTGATCCACACGAAAACTTGATTTAAGTCTTAAGCTCCAAAGACTTTGATCCTTAATGCAGAATTCTTCTAAAGAACTCTAATGGCTTGCTTTCCTTTCTTTCTATTTTTCTTTTACCTTCTAAAATCACTTCTAATCCTTTTGTCCTAAAGAAGACTACCTTGTCTTGGCTTAGGACACACTAGAAGCAATGCTAGAAAGAAAGAAACTAATATAAGAAAGGAAGAAGAGAGGAGTGGGGTGGAGTTGGAATGATGAAACCCATGGAGTGTTAGCCTATTTATAATAGGTGTAGGGATGCATCTCTAAAGGATGCATCCCATCCACACATCCTCTCATGAAAGGGCATCATCTAAAGGGCCATATCAAATAAGAGGAGGTGCAGATCAAGTGAGGAGGTGTATCAAATGATATGTTCTTTCATGTGGTGCCATATTTTGACCAAGTCAACATCACATGCTAATCACATGTCCATCACGCCTCACCTCTTGATCTTTCATGATGATGATCCAAGGGCTCTAATGCAAGGTGCCATTCACTTGACCCATTATATCTTCATCCAATGGTGGGATTAAGATCCAATGGTCAATTATGATAGCCATCCTCTAACCCAATCCAATTGGGTTAAACCAACTCTCCATTATGTCTTCATCCAACGGTAGATCAAGATCTAACGGTCTAGATTGAATGATTTATTAAATCTAATCCAATTAGACTCAAACCAAGCCAATTAGATGCCAACTCTTGGCTAACCCATATTAGAACATGATCTAATCAAATTAGATCAATTAAGAATCAGATTCGAATCCAAATCGAATCAAGAGCTAAGGGTTTGCAACACCTGCTAGGATGTCTATCTTGCAAACATGATCTAATCCAATTAGACCCTTAATAAGTTTTCTTGTGTGTGACCCATTGGGTTCCATACTTAGCCAGCAATAGGTGTGAGTGCGAGTTGACCCAACTTGATTAGAACTCTTCTAATCGATTTAAGTCCAAACTGCACGAACCCGAACTTAACAATTAGAATCCTTTCTAATTGGTGATCGAATTAAACTCTTTAATTCTATCAAACCTATAAGACAAGATTGACGTCTAGCAACGTGTCATGTCTACCCGAAAAATATGGAATTTGGTGGAAATACTAAAAATATCCTTCAGTGGCAAGTTACCGTACAATTCAATCCTTTAAACAAACTGCATCCCGAATATGTATATGAGTATGAATATATGTCAAACTCAATTTCATATTCATATATTTCTCAATCTTCTAATGATAATTCGAATAATGAAATATTAGAAACTCTTTCTAATTTTCATTGTGCTTTGATCAAAGGCTTCCTGAATTATCATATGATTAGAATAAATAGGATGCGATCTTCTCTTACTAGAAGTGATTAATTCCTTGTTGACCTACTCATAACCTTCGTACACAATCCACCATATCCAGAAGACCTCGTACATAACTTATTATCATGAATGAGTGGAAACCAAAATATGAATTTATGTGCACAAGATACTATGGTGATCTCAGGTCAAAGGATCAGTTGCACAACTCCCACTAAGAGAATCATCTTTTGATATGTAAGTAAGACTTCATAAGATTTCTCTTTGTAGGTCAATTCAGTGAATACATTTCTCTAATGAGCACCCACATCTTTATATTAGTGTCTCCACACAAGTGATTGTGAGATCAATCACTCTCTGCATCGAGCATACATAAGATGTGCCAGTCTTTCCGGTAAACATTGATTTCCGACTCAATGTACCAATGACTGGAAATATTTAAGATTAGGATTTTTGGATTTTAGGTCTCACTAGTATGATCTCATCATAGCCTCAAAATCATTGCCTTAATCTAAGGGGTTCATCACAAATATAATCAACAGCATATGATGAAACACAATGTCTTTATTTATATTAAATGTCATGTACATGATTTGGAAAATCAAAAGAAAATCATTCACAATACATATTGTGATTGGCTTGTAGGGCATCTACTCTTTCAGATAATTGGCTTACAGAGATGGAAAAAGCATTTGCTGTCTTGAGATGCCAAGATGATGAAAAGATTTTGTTTGCGTCATACATGATGCAAGGTGAGGCATTCAACTGGTAGCGGATGTTGGAACATAAATATAAGCAAGATAGGGAGCCACTCACTTGGGAAAGATTTCGAGGAGTATTTTATGATAAGTATTTTCCTCGGAGTGTAAGGACGCAGAAAGAGCAGGAGTTTATTCATCTAAAGCAAAGAAATATGACTGTTGCAAAATATGAGCTAAATTTACCGAGCTAGCTAATTTTTTTCAAAGTTAGTCGAGGATGAGCTAGATCGAGCGCATAAATTTGAGATGGGACTAAAAACTGAAATTAGAAAATAAGTGGTACCTTATGAATTGACTACCTATGCAGCTGTGGTAAATAAGGCTTTGATAATTGAAAGAAAAGTTAATGATGAACGGTTGGAAAGGGAAAGAAATCAAAAGAAGAGGAACAGGTCAAATGAATTCCAGGGGTAGAGCAATGAAAACGTCAAAAGTTCAAACAAGAAATCTACGAGTGACAACCCTAAGCAGATGAATAGCAATAAATGTTCCAAATGTGGTAAGGCTCATGCTGACAAGGATTGCCATTGGAACACTGGTGCCTGTTTTAGATGTGGTAAGATAGGTTATAAAATTGCAGACTGCCCACAAAGAAACAAGAATAGATCTACTCAGACAATGGAAGGAAGCCAGGGGCCAAAGACTCAAGGAAGAGTATTTGCACTTACACAGCAAGATGCACAGGCTTCTGATGTGTTGATGACAGGTATTAATCTAGTCCCAATATTTATTTCTATTTATTGTTTTGCCATGCCCACTGCTCTTTGTTAGACAACTCATTACGCTGCTAGAAAAGATTAAATAGTTACATAACATTTTTTTGATTAATTGTCAAAAGAAGAATATGAACTTTTAAATTTCGAAAGTGTTCATACAGATTAAGACATAATAATGAATGTGCCAACAAGCAAGTAATTCTAGAAGAAAAAAAAATCTAGACTTGACACGGGTATGTTGAGGTTTAAATCAGAGTGTGCAGAGAAAGTATGGTGAATAGAATTACTTGACATTGGTCAGACAAGACGACTTTGATTTGAAGAGTGTTATAACTTAGTTTGAAAGAAATATTCTCCACTCTTGAACTGCATGTATGAAAATTTCGTGGACGAAATTTTTTTTTAGGAGGGAAGGATGTGAGACCCCGGAACTGGGCCCAGTCCATTTGACTGCCGCACGTGAGGCAGTGGGATGGAGAGATCCATCCCGAAGAAGAAGGAGGAGCCCCTATTTTAGGGCTTCTCCCCTTTCTCCTTTGAGTCCACCGAAGGAGAGCTGCCACACCCAAGGAAGAAAGGGGGAGGGTCTTCTTCGCGTTGCCGGAGAGAGAGAAAGAGGGAGAGTCGAGCCACAGCACGGGTCTTCCTCTTTCTCCATTGCCGCCGAAAAGAAGCCGTCGGATCTTCGTCGGGGTTGAGGTAAGGGTTTCTACCCTTTATTTCTTTGTTATACCATTTGAAAAAAAAAAGAGAAAGAAAGAAAGAAAGAAGAAGAGAGGGAAGAAGGAGAAGGCCGATCGTTGCAGGCTCTTCTTCTTCTCCCGTCCGCATGCCTCCTCCGCAAGAAGAAGGAGAGGGCCGGCCGTCGCGGACGCCGTCGGCCTCGACTTGGCCTCTCCCGAGCTCGTCGATCTTCCTTCGCGGGAGAAGAAAGAAGAAGAAAGAAAGGGGGGGAGGAGAAGAAGTCGGGAGAAGAGGAGGAGGAGAAAGAAAAAGAAAGAAGAAAGAAAGGGGGGAAGGAAGCAAGAAGTCGGAAGAAGATTCCAGAGAAGAAGAAAAGAAAAAGAAAAGGGAAGGGAAGGAAAGAAAAGAAAAGAAAAGAAAAAAAAAGAAAGAAAAAGAAAAGAAAGAAAGAAAGAAATAATAATAATAATAATAATAATAATAAAGGAACGAGGGTGGTTTATGAGTATGAACTCGAATCCGAATCCGAACCCGAACCCGGAGTGCTAGACACTTCTGCAGGGTCGGCCCTGGAAAAATGTTAAAATTTAAGTTTTATATATATTGTGATGAATTTTGAAAGAAAAATATAATTTTTGGATATTAGGTTCTGCGAGGGATTTGTAAGACTAATTGGATTTGTTGTGGATCGTGTTCAAGGTAAGTAATGAACTGCCTTTTCTAAACTCTTCATTTATATAATATTATTTTTGCATCGAATAAATTGTTAATAAATTTATATGTAATTTATGAATTTTACGATATGATGATTTGAATGAAAGATAAATAGATAAATTGGAACAATATTTTTCGGATATATTTACTGTTCTTGCATCGTATATGCATATTTAGATCGGATTATGATATATTTATTATGTTACAAAAGAATTTTGATGTGCATCAGATTTGGAACTCTCAGCCTGACTATGTTCTGGACCCTGCCAATTGGGGGTTATACATTGGCAATTCTGGCCCCATCACAGGGTATAAGTGTGGTATTCTGGCCCACTCCGTAGGGTATAAGTGCAGTATTCTGGCCCACTCCGTAGGATATAAGTGCGGTTTTGTTTATGGCCTAACCACAGGGTATAAGTGTGGTCATAGTTAAAGGCTGTTGAGATGAATGTTATTTGTTTTGAATCAGATTTATGATTATGTATATGGATATTTGTAAGATACGGATTTCAATGGATTTGTGTTTGAAAAGAAATTGATTATGTCTTTATGCTGATTCATCGTAATTTGTATTTATATTTTATGCTATTATATGAATTGTCTAGTTAAAGTATTTATTACTTACTGGGCTGTCTAGCTCATTATACGATTTCTTACTGTTTTTACAGATCCGAAGAATTAGCTCGATCCGGGGTTTTACAATATGAGAGAGCGAATAAAAGAATTATAGCACAAGTTATCTTATATTAGGTTTTATTTAAATTAATATTTTATCTTTATTGTTCCGCTGCATATTTAGAACTGTGAGATTTTATGACTCGAGTTAGTCAATAAAATAAGATTGCATTTTTATTTAGTTGAATTATTTTAGATATATATATGTTTGAGATATTTGGTTAAGATGCCTTGCATGCTCGTGGGGAGAGTTCCCTACGGGTGTGCGGCGGTTGGCGCGACCCCCGGCTCACGATCTCGGACCGGGGGCGTGACAGACAATCTCCGTCGACAACTCTCTGTCAGTGACAGCTCCCAGGGTCCTACAATCCACCAAAAATATAGACTTGCTGATGATACTAACAATCATAGCTGCAAACCAAGCAGCTCCATAGTTCTCGCTTTCCCGGGTGACCTCGACCTGTGCTCCCACACTGAATAGTGGCTCAGCCACTTCCTGCAAGGTGAAATATGCGAGCGAACTTCCAGCCTTAACGTGAAATGGGTTTCACATCGAATTAAGCGTTTCCCATTGTGAAAAATATTTGATTTGCCTTCCCAATTGAGCGCACGCAGTGCAGTTGGAAGTGAATTCAAATAAGCAATACAGCTGGTATCTTAGATGGCAACTGGCAACATAAATAATAATGTAAATAAGCAATACAGCTGGTATATATAAATATGTACTCATGCACTTTAATATAAAAATATCTAAAATAATTAAAAAAATGAGTCTTGAAGTGCTCAAAGTAGCTTTCTCTCATTAATTTACAGAACTCTTCTAAAAAAATTTGTCACACATACGGGGGCACCCAATCCGCAGCTCTATTAGCCTTAGCTTGAAAGGCAATGTCTCCACCTACCATAGCCCAAATATTGAGAGCAGTGGATGTGAGATACTGGGCTGAAGCCGGCAGCCCCAGCCGACTTCAGCGCAACACCCCTTTTGGAAGGGGCAGAACAGGGGATCGCAGACGCGATCCCCTCCGACTTCTCCGGGCACAAGGACGCTGCGGACCCTCCGCGGCTACATCGCGGACCCTCCGCGGCTACATCGCGGTGGTTTCGCGTCCACCCCGCGGCCGTACAAGCGGCCGCTGATCTCGCTTGGCCGCCGCGATTCACGCGGCGGAGAGCCATTACCATAGGGCTATAAAGCCCCTTTCCTCCTCCTCCTGAGACTATCTCCGAGCCCTCCCTCTCCTCCGTCTCCTCCTCCTCCTCTTCCTTCCTTTCCTCCTCCTCCTCTCCTTGGTGACCGGCGTGCCCTCCCGGCCGAGCTGTCCGAAACCCCGTCACGAGTCCTCTGTTTTGAGCTCTCCTTCCTCTCCAGAAAGCACCGCCGCCGCCACCGCGGCTAGCTGCCGGATCGAGCCACCTGCAGCCGGGATCCGCCGCCTCCGTCGACCGCCGGTAAGCCTTCTTCCCTTTTTGCTCTTCGATCTTGCCGGAACATGCTTGATTTCCTTTCCTTTGCTTTGGCCCCAAACCGAGATCACTCGGTTTTCCCTCGATGCCCGTCGTCGCAGAAGCTGCCGGCCGCCACTGCAGTCGGCCGGCCGTCGGCCAGGCAACAGCCCCCGGCCGCCTTGGCTGACCCCTCCCCCCAGCCGGCCCCTTCTTCTTCCTCTCCCGTTCTCCCATCTCCCCTGTTCATGGGGAGCTCGGTGAAGAAAAAGGCCAATGTGGGCCGTGAGCACAATATGATGGGCCGTTGGGCCCTGTCCACTGCAGGCCCAACTTGGGCCCTGTCCACTGCAGGCCCAACTTGGGCCCACTCCAATCTAGTTGAGCCCAGTTGGGCAGTACCCTTGTGGGCCCAACTTGGGCCCAGTTCAGATCCGAGCGTGAAACCCAAATCCGAACTCGAAACCCGGAACCCGAAACACGAACCCATTTGGCCAATAAATGAAATTTTGCAGTTAAGCCCTTGGCAGTATATTATTTCACAAAAGAGTCTTCTGCAATTTGTATTTGATCCCTATAGGAAAGATTTATTATATAAAGGTCCCCAACTATATTTGTTTGGTCCCTTTACTCAAGCTTTATACGAAATAGTACTATATAATTAGGTATTGGCCCTTGAAATGAATTTTTATTGTATAAATGAACCAATTAGAAGCCAACCTTGGGGGCCCTATTGGGCCGAGTCTATGCGGGCCCATTGGGCAGTGTTCGATGTGGGCCCTATCGGGCCATGCCTATTATGGGCCAACTCTGGGCCCTGTTGGGCCGTGTCCAATAGTATTATTTTTGGATTTTGCTTAGTTCTGAAATTAACAAGAAATTAATTAAATTTAAATAGGTGAACCTGATCCGCCTACCTGAAGTAGGAATTAAGCGAGAAGAGGTAAGTAACTTAATGCTTCAAAGTGCATTTTTCTAAGTTATTTGGTAAAATAATTATTACTGGATTAAATTTTGAAATATGTTTTGTATTCAATAAAATGGGTCTGGAATGTTAAATTTTATTTGAAAATCATTTATATGCTCTGAAACCCGTGAAATATGACTGTACAGTTTATGAAATCTATTTTTATATATATGCATTCTCAGCATGGCTATGATCTGTTCTGTTCTGTTCTGGCCCCGCCAATGGGGATTATACGTTGGACCTGTCGATTTGTAATCTGTGAGGAACCGGTTTCGACACCGTGCCACCGGTGATTAGAATAGTGGTTTCTGGACACCGTTGCCACCGGTGACTAATAATAGTGGTTTCTGGCACTTTGTGCAACCCATGCCACTGGGTTACGTGGCCGTAGCCTATCATGTTGAGATTATGATATCAGAGTTTTGTAAAAATGATATTATTTATGATTTATTCCAGACATTGTCCTTTATTGTTGCCTAGATAGACAACCCAAGAGGGGGGGTGAATTGGGTTTTAAAAATAACTTTGCAATTATAACGTTTGTGAATGACTAATTAATACTTTTGCAAGATGAATAATTAGTTGCTATGTGCTGTGAGTGAAATGAGAGTGAGAGAAAGAGACACAAGCAATCACAAACACAATGTTTATAGTGGTTCGGAGCTTACCCTA
Organism: Phoenix dactylifera; assembly: GCF_009389715.1. Taxonomy (NCBI): domain Eukaryota; kingdom Viridiplantae; phylum Streptophyta; class Magnoliopsida; order Arecales; family Arecaceae; genus Phoenix; species Phoenix dactylifera. The sequence goes on from NW_024068243.1 coordinate 61,527, forward strand.
GCTCCTACGTCCACTCCCCAAGTCTCACTTGGGAATTCACTATAACCCCTCGGATTACAGCCGGTTGTTTTACAAGCTCACAACCCAACTTGTTGTTTTACGAGCTCACAACGAACTCGGTCGGTTTTCCCAGGCTCACCGACTAGAACCACCCCGATTGTTTTTTCCGGGATCACAATCGAACCCTTACACGTTGGTTTTACCCTCGGCTCACCAACCAACCTCTACACACTCTTGATTCAATCCCCTGATTGAATCAAGCAAAGATAAGATGGAAAGAACAGACACAAACGAAAAACAGAGCTTCTAAAAAGCAGATATACAGCAATATAAACTAGAGAGAAGTTAAGAGCCCTCAAACACATTTGAGTTGGAGTAGAGTAGGGCTTCTTGAACTGTGAGTTTCCTCTTGAATGTCTGGTCGACTTGAAGGCAAGAGGAGACTTTTTTAAATGCTGGGAAGAGGTAGCTGGATGGAGTTAATGGCGCTCTTCCTTCTTTTCTGTTGAAAACCAGTTTGCAGAGATAGGATGCTTGATTTCTTTGAGTGGAATAGTGCTTCTCTGCCTTGCTACAGTCCTCTGTGGCTATTTAAGCCATCCCCCACGGAAACTAGCCGTTAGACACCTTTTTCTGCCCGTTTTGCACACTCTGCACATCCTGACAATATGTCCGTTGGGGTCGGAGTCGACTCGCACGATCTGGAGTCGACTCGGCTGTAGCGGGAGTCGACTCATGCTTTTCTGGAGTCGGCTCGGCAACTGTTCTGGATTTGAATTAAAGTGACCTCCTCGACTGAGAGTCGACTCGACTTAACCCGGAGTTGACTCGCCAACTTCTAGAGCTGACTTGGCATTTTCAGAGTCGGCTCATCCCATGAAATCCATGGAGCTAATTTTCAACTTGGCCCACTCGAGTCGACTCGACAATCCTGGGAGTCGACTCGGCGCTCAGAGCCCGAACTCCCTATCTTCTGTCTTTTGGCTCGTCCAGTCTTGGAGTCGACTCGAACTGTTCCGGAGTCGACTCGGCTCTCAGTTTCCGAAACACAGCCTTCTGCCTTCTTGATGTAGCGTTGCCTTGGAGTCGACTCGAGCTGTCTGGGAGTCGACTCGGCTCTCAGAGACAATAATTCGGTCTTCTGTCTTTTTGGTGTAGCGCTGCCTTGGAGTCGACTCGAGTTGTCTGGGAGTCGACTCGGCTCTCAGAGACAATAAGTCGGTCTTCTGTCTTTTTGGGGTCGCGCTGTCTCGGAGTCGACTCGCGCATTGCGGGAGTCGACTCGGATCTCAGAGTCCGAAAACTGCTCTCTGACTTTTCCTTTGTGTACCACTGAGAGTCGACTCTTGCTTTCTTTGGAGTCGACCTGCCAACCATCGGAGTCGACTCGCATTCCACAGGAGTCAACTCGAATCTCAGGGTCGAAAATCGCTCTCTGACTTTTCTGTCTGTAACTCCTTGGAGTCGACTCAAACTACTCCAGAGTCGACTCTGTAAGTATCGGAGTCGACTCGCGCACTTCAGGAGTCGACTCGCTGACAGGTTTTGAGTTGATGCTTTCTGCTCGTCTGTCTGTTCTCAGTCGGAGTCGACTCGTAATGATCCGGAGTCGACTCGAGTCCGTGCCAGTGATTCTGATACGCTTGGAGTCGACTCGTAATATCCCGGAGTCGACTCGAGTCTCAGACTTTAGTTCAAACTGACTTCTTAATTTGTCCAAAATCTCTTGAACCAAGTCTAGAAACATTTAGACAAGATTTTCACTGAAACACTCAATTGAATTCATTAGTAAACAAAAGATATACTCAAATGCTTTGAGCTCATCAAAATCAAATAGGGTTTTAATCAATCACTCCACAATCTCCCCCTTTTTGATGATGACAAAACATTGAGTATATGTAAAGTGAATTGCTCAATAAACAGAAAAATAAAATCCATAAATGAATTCAAGTGTCTGGTTATTTAATTTATCCAAGCTTGAAAGGTGTGAAACAATAAATTTTGGAGTTAATGCTCCCCCTTTCATTTGGAATTATATAAGCCTTCATATCATGCAATCAATTGTTTGGCTTATATATATTTAATGATTTAACTTTAAAAATTCAGATTCTCTCCCTCAACATATGCATTCTACTTTGTTTTGATTCTTTGAATTTTCTTTTAATGCATTGAAGTTTTTGAACTTAAGTATTTGGTTTTTAGAGGGAAAATCTGTCAATTTGTTCTTGAGTAGGATTCAACTAATCTCCGAATATCCCTTGAATAGATTCTAGAGATTACTCCATTAGGAGCCCCAACAGAGAGATAATGAGCCTCGAGGTATCAAATCTACTAAGAACAAATTATTGTGTGTTTTAAAAGTTTTTTTTTTATTGATTTTCATTTATTCCTTTTACATATCTATTACATATTTCTCCCCCTTTTTGTCATCGAATCAAAAAGGAAGTGAATAGAACACACAAGCAAGCAGAGATCAATTGGCACAAAATTGAAATGAATATGTCTACTCATTGTATTGATGTATATATAAATACATTTGTGAATACAATAAGTAAAGCAAAAAGTACATGTCAAAATAAAACAAAAGCAGCTAGGGTCTCCTCGAGGATGTGGCTCCTCCTCTCAATCTGTTCTGCTCCATGAGGAGAGTGACCCCATCTGTGACATTTCCAAGCTGGGAGATAATGGCCGAAGTGGCCCTGCTGTGTGTGGTGGAGAGCTCGGTCAGGGTCTCCTGCAGTGTGTCCAACTTGGCGATCAGTACATTCGCCAAGCGCTCGGCCCCCTGGGTAGTGGTGCCCATATCCTGTCGGACGTTATCGCACATCTTCCGAGTGGTGCTCGAGACTTCGCTCATGCTGTGGAACTGGGCTTGGACCAGGAACCTTACATTGTCGATCTCTTCCCGCACATGGGCCGTCATCTCTGCCATGGCGGACAGGGAAGGGACCAACGCTGAAGAAGGTGCAGGAGAAGGAGCAGGCACTGAACCCCGGAGCTCCCTAAGTAGGTCATCCCGGAGATCTCTAACTATCTCCTGCTGCAACTCCCGGAGCTGCTCAGGAGCGATCCGGACCTCCATGGACTGAGTATGTGGAGCTGAGGAGGAGGGTCCGGCTGAGGTGGTGGGAGCAGAGGTGGAGGGAAAGTCAGGATAATCTGAGTCTGGGTCAGGACTAGGGGAATGTCTGGTGGTATGTGTGGAGGTGGAAGACTTCCTAACCCAGGTCCCCTCTACCTTCCGAAACCCCATCCTGTGTAGGGTTCCCGCTCGCGTGCGATCTGTCCATCGCAATGCGCGAGAGGGCTCCCCCTCAGGAATAGGAATCTCGGCCTCCCTAAACAAAAGAGTGAACATCATACCATAGGGGAGGGTGAGCCTAGGTCTATCTAGTGGCTCACAGAGATATCGATACATAAGTTTCGGGAAGTTGATTGGGGTGTCCTGGAGGATGTAGAACATAAGGGCTAGGTCTCTCTCAGATACAAAATCGAAGCGGCCAATCTTCGGGAAGAGGGACCTAGAAAGGATGCTCAGGAGGAGCTGCAACTCAACTGGAAGTGGGCTAGCAGACACCTCATCCAAGGGGGACTGGGGTGGATGCCCTAGAATGGCCGTAAGGGCCTCAGTCCTATCCTCAGGATGTGCGGGTGCCACCCCAACTTGGGGAAGATGGAGGACCTGAGCAATGATATCCTCCGAAATGAATAAAGGGACACCGGCTACTGTGCCCTCTATACCCCCATCGCCCCTATGGACAGTACCGTAGAACTCCCTAACTAGTCCAGGGTATGTGGGGAGATCTAAGGTGAGGAAATACTCTAAGCCCTGGGCCCGCAGTCTCTCTCCTATAGTAAAGCCCTCCCGGGAGAGATAGTCGAAATCGACGTATCTCCCGGTGGAGACCGCCTTCCCAGCGCACGGCCTCGAGGGAACCTCCCTCGGCGGGGAACGAGCCAGAGGTTGTGACCTCGCGGGGTCGTTCCGAGCCTTGGAACGCCGCTCGGTACCGGACGCGGGTTGGGGCCTCTTCCGGACAACGGCTTTACGAGGCATTTTGACCTAGAATGGGATAAAAACCCTAATGGACGGTGAAAGGTCGACGGGAAGAAGCTTAGGGACGGCCGGAGACGATCTAGGAGTCGGCTCTAGGGCTTGTGAACAGTGGCGGCGGTGAATAGAAGTGTTTTGTAAACGATGGAGTTAGGGTTAAAAAGTCGGATCCCGACTGCGAGTCGACTCCACTGAGTCGCGAGTCGACTCGACCTCGAGTCGACTCCAAAATATGCGCGAGTCGACTCCCTCTCTGTTGCCATCGTTCTCGAGTCGACTCCCGTAAAAGTGCGAGTCGACTCCCCCTTACGAGCCGACTCTGAAACTTACTCGAGTCGTCTCGAACTCTGGCACGCACCTAAAATCATGCTATGTTCGTGCCGAATGAGGGAAAATCACTAAGTTATGATCTGATTTGATAATTATTGAAAAGAAACTCTATATTAACCACAATCTTATCATCAAAATCAATGAACTAGTGGAAAATACCACTAGGATGGATCAATCACTCCTAATCCCCTCCTAAGCACACTAAATCTCTCTTCACTTAGGGGTTTTGTAAAAATATCAGCTAATTGATCATCAGTGCAAACAAATTGAAGTGTCACATCACCATTCAGTACATGATCTCTTATGAAGTGATGTCTTATCTCAATATGTTTAGTTCTTGAATGCTGAATTGGATTTTTAGTTAGATTAATGGCACTTGTATTATCACAATTAATGGGAATTTTATCTTGTTTAATGCCATAATCTTCCAATTGTTGTTTGATCCACATGATTTGAGCACAACAACTCCCGGCTACAACATATTCAGCTTCAGCAGTAGATAATGCAACCGAGTTTTGTTTCTTGCTAAACCATGAAATTAAGTTTTCTCCTAGGAATTGACATGACCCGCTGGTGCTTTTTCTATCAAGTTTACATCCAGCAAAATCTGAATCTGTGTATCCTATTAAGTTCAGGCTAGATTCTTTAGAATACCATAACCCTATATTCTTTGTTCCTATTAGGTATTTAAAGACTCTCTTGACTGCAATTAGATGAGATTTCTTAGGATTAGACTGATATCTAGCACACATGCAAACACTAAACATGATATCAGGTCTACTTGCAGTAAGATACAATAAAGATCCTATCATACCTCTATATAGTTTCTGATCTACAGATTTACCTGATTCATCTTGATCTAATTTGCATGATGAGCTCATGGGGGTGCTGATTGACTTGTTCCCCTCCATATCAAACTTCTTAAGCATCTCTTTGATGTATTTAGCTTGATTGATGAAGATGCCTTCTTCAGATTGTTTGATTTGAAGCCCGAGAAAATAGTTCAGCTCTCCCATCATGCTCATTTCAAACTCACTCCGCATCAAGTCAGCAAATTCTTCGCAGAGACGATTGTTAGTAGCACCGAAAATAATATCATCAACGTAAATCTGCACTAATAACATATCTTTGTTTTCCTTTTTCAAAAATAGTGTTGTATCTACATTTCCCCTAGAGAATTCATGATCTAGTAGAAATTTGCTAAGTCTTTCATACCATGCTCTAGGTGCTTGTTTCAAACCATAAAGTGCTTTGTTCAATTTATATACATGATTAGGGTATTGATGATTTTCAAAACCAGGAGGTTGTTCTACATATACCTCCTCATTAATATACCCATTTAAAAATGCACTTTTTACATCCATTTGAAATAATTTGAAGTCCTTAGAGCATGCAAATGCTAGTAAAAGTCTAATTGCTTCAAGTCTAGCTACAGGAGCAAAGGTTTCATCAAAATCTATACCTTCTTCTTGATTATAACCCTTTGCTACTAGTCTAGCCTTATTCCTTATTACAATTCTATTTTCATCAAGTTTATTTTTATAAATCCATTTGGTACCGATAATTGAATATTCAGAAGGTCTTTCAACTAGATTTCATACCTTGTTTCTAGTAAATTGGTTTAATTCTTCTTGCATTGCATTTATCCAATTTACATCTTTTTCGGCTTCTTCTATGTGTTTGGGCTCAAAATGTGAGACAAAGGCTAGATGATTATTTAAGTTCCTAAGGGATGCTCTAGTCCTAACTGGTTGAGATGGATCATCTAGAATTAATTCCTTAGGATGCCCGTGAGCAAACCTCCAAGCCTTAGTCAGCCCATGATCCATAATAGCCTCTTGGCTTGATGATGCATTTCCAATTAATTTTTGATTATCATCTTGTAATGTCATCTCATCTATCTTTTCTTCAAGAATTTCAGCATCATCATCAAAATTAACTCTCTTGCTAGAAGAGATATCACTAGAATCATCAAAAACAACATGTATGGATTCTTCTATAACTAGGGTTCTTTTATTAAAGATTCTATAGGCTTTACTAGTTGTGGAGTACCCCAAGAATATACCCTCATCAGATTTAGAGTCAAATTTTCCTAGATTATTTTTCCCATTATTATGAACAAAACACCTACATCCAAAGACATTAAAATAATTTACCTTTGGTTTTCTGTTTTTCCAAATTTCATAAGGTGTTTTCTTTATAATAGGTCTCAATAAAACTCTATTTAATATATGACAAGAAGTATTGACGGCTTCTCCCCAAAAGTACTTAGGGAGGTTACTTTCACACAACATAGTTCTAGCCATTTCCTCTAGAGTTCTATTTTTCCTCTCCACAACTCCATTTTGTTGTGGTGTCCTAGGTGCAGAAAAATTGTGTTATCCCCTTTTTACTACAAAACTCATCAAATAAATGATTTTCAAATTCGGTACCATGGTCACTTCTAATAGCTATTACTGAAGTATCTCTAGCATTTGTTACTTCTTTATGAAATTTCTTGAAAATTGAAAATGCTTGATCCTTATGGCCTAAGAACATGACCCAAGTATATCTAGAATAATCATCTACGATAACTAGACCATATTTATTTCTACCTAGACTTGTGGTTCTAGTTGGTCCGAATAGGTCCATGTGTAGCAGTTCTAGAGGTCTAGAGGTAGAGACACAATTTATAGATTTAAAGGAGTTCCTTGATTGTTTGCCAAATTGACATGCTTCACATATTTTATTCTTTTCAAACTTTAATTTTGGCAAACCTATCACAGAATCTCTTTTAACTAGTTTAGATATGGTGTCCATGCTTGCATGACCTAGCTTACGGTGCCATAACCAACTAGCATCATTATCCTTAGTTTCATTAACAACTAAACATGGGTTGTGTTTGGCAAGATCCTCAAGGTCTACAACATACACATTTCCACGTCTTATTCCTCTAAAAACTAAACTATTGTCATTTGGGTTTGTTATGATGCATAGTGATGGTTTAAACATAACATTATAACCTCTATCACATAATTGACTAATGCTTAATAAATTATACTTAAGACCATCAACATATCGAACATTATCAATAAAAGTTGAAGGGGTAATTCGTACTTTACCTATACCAATGATGTAACCTTGGTTATTGTCTCCAAAAGTCACAACACCTCCCTTCTTAGCTTCAAGGGTGAAGAATTGATCCTTGTCACCCGTCATGTGTCTTGAGCAGCCACTATCCAAGTACCAACAATTTTTGTCGACCTTGGCTGCAAGACACTCCTACACAAGCAAATCATATAGTTTTAGGTACCCAAGTTTTCTTGGGTCCTTCATGGTTAGTAGGGTTGGTTCCTTTTGGAACCCAAATTCTTTTAATTTTTCTTTTAGTTTTTCCTTTCCTATAATTACACACATTTGTTTTATGTCCTAAAGTTCCACAACAAAAGCAGGTCATTTTCTTAGTTTTACTTTTCCCTGCTTTAACAAAGAAGTTACTAAGAAGTTTTTGCTTATGTTTAGGTTTATACCCTAAACCCGCTCTATTGAATACCGCTCGTTGACTATTAAGTATCATATTCAATTTTTCAGAACTATATGTAAATTTTTCAACCAAGGGTTTGTATTTTTCAAGTTCTTTAGTTAGTGTTTGTTTTTCTGCTTTTAGATCATTTAGTTCTTTTGTGAGACTGTCATTTATATGTTTATTGTTTTTGGGTTCTAATGTTTCTTTGTTCAGCCTTTCATTTTCTTTAGTTAAGGTATTATTCTTTTGTATCAAGATTTGGTTGCTTGTTTTAAGTTCTGCATTTTCTTTGATAAGAACATCTTTATCCTTAACTAATGAATCATACTTACGGAGATGAGTTTGGTTAGTTACTTTTAGTTCTTTGTTTTTAACGTTTATTATTTTGTATTCATCCATTAATTCATTAAAAGCATCATATAATTCATCGAAAGTAAAATCTAAATGTGGTGCGGATGTTACCTCATTTTCATTGGCCATGAAGCAGAAATTGGCCTTTTCTTCTTGTTCCTCATCCGATGATGATGATGATGCGTCGGAGTCCGATAGGGTGGTGACAAGGGCTTTCTTCTTCTTGTACTTGCTCCCCTTCTTCAGTAAAGGACACTCAGCTCTGATGTGTCCCGGCTTCTTGCACTCATAACATTCAATCCCCTCATTTTTTCTTTCCTTACCTTTATCCTTGCGATAGAAATTTGAGGGGCCTCTCCTTTGATGAGAGGATTTCTTTTGGTTGATGAATCTTCTGAACTTACGTACGAGAAGAGCCTCATCATCCTCTCCCTTATGATCTTCTTCTTCACTGCTGCTACTGCAAGACAAGTCTTTGTTAGATGATGTAGATTTAAGAGCTATTACCTTTTTCTTATGGGTGGATTCTTCTTCGCTGTGTTGCTTCATTGTTAGCTCGTGCGTCATTAGGGATCCAAGAAGCTCCTCAAGAGGAAGCTTGTTCAAATCCTTTGCTTCTTGGATTGCCGTCACTTTGGCTTCCCATGACCTTGGTAGGCAGCGAAGAATCTTCCTGACAAGATCACTGTTAGTATAGTTTTTGCCAAGGCTTTTTAGGCCATTGACAATGTCAGTAAATCTAGTGAACATGCATGTGATTGTTTCATTAGAATCCATCTTAAATAGTTCATACTTATGAACCAATATATTTATTTTGGATTCTTTGACTTGATTCGTGCCCTCATGGGTCACTTCAAGTCTATCCCAAATCTCTTTTGCAGAATTGCAAGTAGAGACCCTATTGAATTCATTCCTATCTAATGCAGAGTAAAGCACATTCATTGCTTTGGCATTGAGTTGTGCCTTCCTAAAGTCATGGTCATCCCAATCCTTTTCAAGTTTAGGTACAGTGACACCCTCTACATAGATGGAAGGGATGTATGGTCCATTCAATATAATGGTCCACATCTCATAGTCTTGGGCTTGGATAAATATTCTCATCCTAGCCTTCCAATATGAGTAGTCGGATCCATTAAAGAATGGGGGTCTTTGGGTGGACTGACCCTCAATGTGGGAAGATCCAAATGGGGTTGTCATTTCGATCTTTTACTCTTAGGGTAGAAGAGTTTAGGCTCTGATACCACTTGTTGCCCAGATAGACAACCCAAGAGGGGGGGTGAATTGGGTTTTAAAAATAACTTTGCAATTATAACGTTTGTGAATGACTAATTAATACTTTTGCAAGATGAATAATTAGTTGCTATGTGCTGTGAGTGAAATGAGAGTGAGAGAAAGAGACACAAGCAATCACAAACACAATGTTTATAGTGGTTCGGAGCTTACCCTAGCTCCTACGTCCACTCCCCAAGTCTCACTTGGGAATTCACTATAACCCCTCGGATTACAGCCGGTTGCTTTACAAGCTCACAACCCAACTTGTTGTTTTACGAGCTCACAACGAACTCGGTCGGTTTTCCCAGGCTCACCGACTAGAACCACCCCGATTGTTTTTCCGGGATCACAATCGAACCCTTACACGTTGGTTTTACCCTCGGCTCACCAACCAACCTCTACACACTCTTGATTCAATCCCCTGATTGAATCAAGCAAAGATAAGATGGAAAGAACAGACACAAACGAAAAACAGAGCTTCTAAAAAGCAGATATACAGCAATATAAACTAGAGAGAAGTTAAGAGCCCTCAAACACGTTTGAGTTGGAGTAGAGTAGGGCTTCTTGAACTGTGAGTTTCCTCTTGAATGTCTGGTCGACTTGAAGGCAGGAGGAGACTTTTTTAAATGCTGGGAAGAGGTAGCTGGATGGAGTTAATGGCGCTCTTTCTTCTTTTCTGTTGAAAACCAGTTTGCAGAGATAGGATGCTTGATTTCTTTGAGTGGAATAGTGCTTCTCTGCCTTGCTACAGTCCTCTGTGGCTATTTAAGCCATCCCCCACGGAAACTAGCCATTAGACACCTTTTTCTGCCCGTTCTGCACACTCTGCACATCCTGATAATATGTCCGTTGGGGCCGGAGTCGACTCGCGCGATCTGGAGTCGACTCGGCTGTAGCGGGAGTCGACTCGGCTGTAGCGGGAGTCGACTCATGCTTTTCTGTAGTCGGCTCGGCAACTGTTCCGGATTTGAATTAAAGTGACCTCCTCGACTGGGAGTCGACTCGACTTAACCCGGAGTCGACTCGCCAACTTCTGGAGCTGACTTGGCATTTTCGGAGTCGGCTCATCCCATGAAATCCATGGAGCTAATTTTCAACTTGGCCCACTCGAGTCGACTCGACAATCCTGGGAGTCGACTCGGCGCTCAAAGCCCGAACTCCCTATCTTCTGTCTTTTGGCTCGTCCAGTCTTGGAGTCGACTCGAACTGTTCCGGAGTCGACTCGGCTCTCAGTTTCCGAAACACAGCCTTCTGCCTTCTTGATGTAGCGCTGCCTTGGAGTCGACTCGAGCTGTCTGGGAGTCGACTCGGCTCTCAGAGACAATAATTCGGTCTTCTGTCTTTTTGGTGTAGCGCTGCCTTGGAGTCGACTCGAGTTGTCTGGGAGTCGACTCGGCTCTCAGAGACAATAAGTCGGTCTTCTGTCTTTTTGGGGTCGCGCTGTCTCGGAGTCGACTCGCGCATTGCGGGGGTCGACTCGGATCTCAGAGTCTGAAAACTGCTCTCTGACTTTTCCTTTGTGTACCACTGAGAGTCGACTCTCGCTTTCTTTGGAGTCGACCTGCCAACCATCGGAGTCGACTCGCGTTCCACAGGAGTCGACTCGAATCTCAGGGTCGAAAATCGCTCTCTGACTTTTCTGTCTGTAACTCCTTGGAGTCGACTCAAACTACTCCAGAGTCGACTCTGTAAGTGTCGGAGTCGACTCGCGCACTTCAGGAGTCGACTCGCTGACAGGTTTTGAGTTGATGCTTTCTGCTCGTCTGTCTGTTCTCAGTCGGAGTCGACTCGTAATGATCCGGAGTCGACTCGAGTTCGTGCCAGTGATTCTGATACGCTTGGAGTCGACTCGTAATATCCCGGAGTCGACTCGAGTCTCAGACTTTGGTTCAAACTGACTTCTTAATTTGTCCAAAATCTCTTGAACCAAGTCTAGAAACATTTAGACAAGATTTTCACTGAAACACTCAATTGAATTCATTAGTAAACAAAAGATATACTCAAATGCTTTGAGCTCATCAAAATCAAATAGGGTTTTAATCAATCACTCCACATGTATTTTGATCTGATATGCTCTGGCCCCACTCTAGGATATTTTGTTGCTTACTGGGCTAGTGTAGCTCATTATTCTGTTTTCTCCGTTTTTCAGATTCAGAGGCTTGATCGCACGGGATTGGGGAGTGCGCTAGAGTTTCCGATGATTCTTTAGTTATTGACATTTTAGTTAGTTTAGTTTGGACATTTGAATTATGTTGGCATGTGTTATTCTGAAATTTTGTAAGACTGCTTTTGAATGACTTTAAATATTTTGTCAATTTTAAGCATCTGCTATTAATCCTCAAATAAGTCTTGAACATCTGTATTTGCTTTGATGTAATCCGATGCCTTGCACGCCTGCGCGGCCCGCCGTGCGGGCGTGCGGCGTCTGCCGCGCCTCGGGCTCGGGGCGTGACAGATTTGGTGGTATCAGAGCTCAGGTTTTAGATTCCTAGGGATTGTGTTTGAAATAGTCGGATGGAGCTTAAGTTTTAGGATCTTTAGAATTCGTCGGAAAGTTTGAGAGATGGGCAGACATTAGGCCATTAGACGAAGGTATTTATTTGCTTTTGTTATTGATAAATTTATGTTATTTTATCAGAATTTTGAAATGCTAAAATGCAACCTAATTATGCTGTAACCAAAGTGTGAATAAGTTATTCTGAGAGTTTTCTTGGTAGAACAATTTGTATTTCAATGATTAATTAGATTTTGACTAAATTAAGTGAAGGAATATTAATCATGAGATATTATCGTGCAATGTAATTATTTTGAAAGTTTAACTTGATATCAGGCACTGTGGATATTGCTTCTAGTTGAAGTTAATTATTTTGGTAGCAATTTAAGATTCATCTATAAAAAGATGTTTAAAGCTTGGACTAGAAAATATTCATTGAAATCTGTATGTGGATCCTACATGGTGCTCGCATATAGAAGGAAAATATACTTGGGGATGAGACTTAAGAGTTCTTATTTGGCTCTACTTGAGACTTGAAACAATTAAGATTGATATTTTGATGGAAAGTCAATTAGTAAATCTTGAGAATATTGGTGGATTAAAATATTTTTGGGTTGGTCGAAAATAGGACTTGTTTGATTCGGAAAAGTTCTTGATGCTTTCTTTGTTAAAAAAAAAAAAAATTGTTGGAAAGTATAATACTTTTGATTTTGATCGATATGGATATCATTGTGTTATTAGTAGATTCTCTAAGTCTAGTAGATTTACAAGATCCCGAAATGTTTGCAGTACTGCAAATAAAAATATTTTACTTATTTGAGGAGTTGATCTCAATGTAAAATCATAGAGCTTATATCTTGGTGGAATTTCTTATAAATCTTTGAACCATATTATTAGATTCTTGTGAGTTAAAAATTTATAAATCAAGGCCATAAGTTGATTGTGGATTTTGTATCACCATATGAGAAATGCAAGTGGGATTTCATGAGAGGCCCAAATGAGTTTAGCCTAAAAGAAAAGATTCAGGATGATTGAGTAAGCTCCTGAGTAAGTTAATCTAGAATCTTTTAATCAAAGCTTGGAATAAATATCAACTTGTATAATGGAATTGTCAAGGGAAACTAGAATTAGCTTAGTTCAAATTTGGATCTAGAATATGATTACTTGATTATATGATGGTACAAATACGACAACTATCTCAAGGGTTAATAATGACCTAGTGTACTTGGAAAGCAAGGATAAAATTTTGCTTGGATATTATAAAAAAAAAATGTTGATGATCTGGGATCATTAAGAAATTTTGGAGAATATTGATCAGAGTTGCGCAGCGAAAGTATGATGAATTGAGTCAATCTAAACTGGTCAAAAATATTGACTGTGTTTTGGTAACATGTTATTATGAAAGACTATGTTGTTCAATAATGAAAGATTTTGTTGATTCTCAGGTCAATCATGATATGATTACGTTATCTCTTGGATAGAATTTGCTGTTTTTTAGGTATGTTAAGAAAATAATAATAATAATAATAATTTGAGTGTATCTTGACTCGGGTTAGCTGATTGTTGACCAAATATAGTTTAATTTGTTAAGTATCTGAATAAACCATGCATTATTTGCTCCCATCTTATGATTTATGAGTTTAAGTTAAAAGCTTTGTGGCATATTGAATCATGGTATCAATACTTTGCCTTCTCAGACCTGCTTTTGTGATTTGATGCAAATCATTTTTGGGATAGACCATTGCTAACTAATGATCATCAGTACATGTTCATTTTGTGAATTACATTCCTAGCCATATAATGATTTGACTTTAAGGTTGGTCATTATCCTTTGAGTGATCAGCACACTACCATGATAAGTGTATGAGATCTATTTGAAAGATGATAAATTCAATTCTATTGTGAATCGATCATGATCCGATCTCGAGTGAATATGCATCAAGATGATAATTTCAATCTGAGATTTTAGTTAGTCACTTATCTAGTGTTAATCTTGCGAGTTTATATGAAAGTTTTGATAATTGATTCAAAGTTATCTATCACACTGATTTTTATCGAGAAGAATACTGTTGCTGGTGGTCCAAACCGAGAACGATTGACACGACGGTGTGAACGGGGTCCCGCCTGAGTTGTCTTGGTTGGTGCTGGTTGCGCTCCACCTTCCGCCAAGGAACCTGCAAACAAGCCTTGCACCACCACCAGGGTGGTGATGGCCCTCCGACGGTCAAGTCAGAGGAGATTGGAGGAGGAGAGATGATAATCACAAGTGGGAGAGAGTGCTCTGGGAGGTATTGCTTACCCCCCCCTTCTCCCCCCAGCCGCGTATATACCTGGCTGGGAGGTCCCTCAGGGGGGTTTGTCGTCGTGGGCCACGATCGAATGGCCACTGACATGGCCGTAACCGGGCATCGTGGAGCAGCGCTGGGTACGGCCATGACAGGGCGTAGTGGAGCTCCGCTTTGTACGGTTGATACAGGAGATCGTGGGCAGCATCGGGTACAGCCGTTGCAGGGAGTAGTGGAGCAGGAGGCCGCGGCGTGCCTCTGGAGAATAGCCTGTCGTTATCAAAAGATCTCCGACTCGGGGTCGGAGTGCTGGATCATAGGGCAGCCGACCCGGGGTCGGGCTGCGGAGCCGAGGAGGTCCGACTCGGGGTCGGAGTGCTGGATCATAGGGCAGCCGACCCGGGGTCGGGCTGCGGAGCCGAGGAGGTCCGACTCGGGGTCGGAGTGCTGGATCATAGGGCAGCCGACCCGGGGTCGGGCTGCGGAGCCGAGGAGGTCCGACTCGGGGTCGGAGTGCTGGATCATAGGGCAGCCGACCCGGGGTCGGGCTGCGAAGCCGAGGAGGTCCGACTCGGGGTCGGAGTGCTGGGTCAAAGGGTAACTGTAGCTTTTCTGGATACGCGTGCCGATCACGTGGGGCATGGCGGCTTAATTCCCCCATAACAGTAGCCCCCCACTTCCGAGCCTGGAACCAGAAGGGGAACAGGTGAAGGGAGTGATGTTTCGAGATTGCCGCCATCCTTCGGAGAGGCGCGCGCGCTTCAAGCTTCCCGCCTTCTTTATGGCGTATGGCGGTTGCTTCTTGCTGACTTTTGATTCCCGAAGTTCTTCCGGCGCTAGGCCAGGCATCCGAGGGTTAAACCTCAGGAAACTCTTCCGGCGCTAAGCCAGGCATCCGAGGGTTAGGCCTCAGGAAATTCTTCCGGCGCTAAGCCAGGCATCCGAGGGTTAGGCCTCAGAAAATTCTTCCGGCGCTGAGCCAGGCATCCGAGGGTTAGGCCTCAGGAAACTCTTCCGGCGCTGAGCCAGGCATCCGAGGGTTAGGCCTCAGGAAACTCTTCCGGCGCTAGGCCAGGCATCCGAGGGTTAGGCCTCAGGAAATTCTTCCGGCGCTAAGCCAGGCATCCGAGGGTTAGGCCTCAGGAAACTCTTCCGGCGCTGAGCCAGGCATCCGAGGGTTAGGCCTCAGGAAACTCTTCCGGCGCTAGGCCAGGCATCCGAGGGTTAGGCCTCAGGAAATTCTTCCGGCGCTAGGCCAGGCATCCGAGGGTTAGGCCTCAGGAAATTCTTCCGGCGCTAAGCCAGGCATCCGAGGGTTAGGCCTCAGGAAACTCTTCCGGCGCTAAGCCAGGCATCCGAGGGTTAGGCCTCAGGAAATTCTTCCGGCGCTAAGCCAGGCATCCGAGGATTAGGCCTCAGGAAATTCTTCCGGCGCTAAGCCAGGCATCCGAGGGTTAGGCCTCAGGAAATTCTTCCGGCGCTAAGCCAGGCATCCGAGGGTTAGGCCTCAGGAAATTCTTCCGGCGCTGAGCCAGGCATCCGAGGGTTAAGCCTCAGGAAATTCTTCCGGCGCTAAGCCAGGCATTCGAGGGTTAGGCCTCAGGAAATTCTTCCGGCGCTAAGCCAGGCATCCGAGGGTTAGGCCTCAGGAAATTCTTCCGCTCGCTGGTCGGCCAAGGCTGGCGCAAGCCGAAGCGACCGGTCGGGGCTTCCGGCTAGTCTGCTCCCGGGATGATCATCGGGTTAGCCAGGCATCTGAGGGTTGTCAAGCCTCAGGGAAATTCCGCTCGTTGGTCGGCCAAGGCTGGCGCAAGCCGAGGCGACCGGTCGGGGCTTCCGGCTAGTCTGCTCCCGGGATGATCATCGGGTTAGCCAGGCATCCGAGGGCCGAGCCTCGGGAGATTCCACTCGTTGGTCGGCCTAGGCTGGCGCAAGCCGAGGCGACCGGTCGGGGCTTCCGGCTAGTCTGCTCCCGGGATGATCATCGGGTTAGCCAGGCATCCGAGGGCCGAGCCTCGGGAGATTCCACTCGTTGGTCGGCCTAGGCTGGCGCAAGCCGAGGCGACCGGTCGGGGCTTCCGGCTAGTCTGCTCCCGGGATGATCATCGGGTTAGCCAGGCATCTAAGGGTTGTCAAGCCTCAGGGAAATTCCGCTCGTTGGTCGGCCGAGGCTGGCGCAAGCCGAGGCGACCGGTCGGGGCTTCCGGCTAGTCTGCTCCCGGGATGTTCATCGGGTTAGCCAGGCATCTGAGGGTTGTCAAGCCTCAGGGAAATTCCGCTCGTTGGTCGGCCAAGGCTGGCGCAAGCCGAGGCGACCGGTCGGGGCTTCCGGCTAGTCTGCTCCCGGGATGATCATCGGATTAGCCAGGCATCCGAGGGCCGAGCCTCGGGAGATTCCACTCGTTGGTCGGCCTAGGCTGGCGCAAGCCGAGGCGACCGGTCGGGGCTTCCGGCTAGTCTGCTCCCGGGATGATCATCGGGTTAGCCAGGCATCTGAGGGTTGTCAAGCCTCAGGGAAATTCCGCTCGTTGGTCGGCCAAGGCTGGCGCAAGCCGAGGCGACCGGTCGGGGCTTCCGGCTAGTCTGCTCCCGGGATGATCATCGGGTTAGCCAGGCATCCGAGGGCCGAGCCTCGGGAGATTCCACTCGTTGGTCGGCCTAGGCTGGCGCAAGCCGAGGCGACCGGTCGGGGCTTCCGGCTAGTCTGCTCCCGGGATGATCATCGGGTTAGCCAGGCATCTGAGGGTTGTCAAGCCTCAGGGAAATTCCGCTCGTTGGTCGGCCAAGGCTGGCGCAAGCCGAGGTGACCGGTCGGGGCTTCCGGCTAGTCTGCTCCCGGGATGATCATCGGGTTAGCCAGGCATCCGAGGGCCGAGCCTCGGGAGATTCCACTCGTTGGTCGGCCTAGGCTGGCGCAAGCCGAGGCGACCGGTCGGGGCTTCCGGCTAGTCTGCTCCCGGGATGATCATCGGGTTAGCCAGGCATCCGAGGGCCGAGCCTCGGGAGATTCCACTCGTTGGTCGGCCTAGGCTGGCGCAAGCCGAGGCGACCGGTCGGGGCTTCCGGCTAGTCTGCTCCCGGGATGATCATCGGGTTAGCCAGGCATCCGGGGGCCGAGCCCCGGGACATTCCACTCGTTGGTCGGCCACTTGTCGCTCGCCGCCCATCGGGGTTTCTCCGTGCCCAGCCGCGACCGTGTTTCTCCTCGTCCTGTGGAGCCATCATTATTTGGTTGTAGCCGGAGAAGGCGTCCATAAAAGACAGTAGCTGGTATCCGGAAGTCGCGTCGACCAGTTGGTCTATCCGTGGAAGCGGAAAGCTATCCTTGGGGCACGCCTTGTTCAGGTCGGTGTAGTCGACGCACATCCTCCACTTCCCGCTCGCCTTCCGGACAAGTACGACGTTTGCCAGCCACTCGGGGTAGCTCACCTCCCTTATGAAACCTGCCTCCAAGAGTTTGTCTACCTCCTGGTCGACCACCCGGATCCGATCCGGGGCACAGTGTCTCTTCTTTTGCTTTACTGGTCGGTGGGTCGGGTCGACGCTGAGGGCGTGAGAAACGACCTCCGGGTCGATCCCAGGTACATCGGCCGCCGACCAGGCAAACACATCTGCATTGGCTCGGAGGAATTCCACTAACCGGAGCCGAGCTTCCAAGTCGAGGTTGGCACCGACCCGGACCGTGCGGTCCGGGCGGCCTTCTTCGAGGGGAACTTCGATTACGCCCTCAGCCGGCTCCCCGTGCCGCAAGGCCACTTCGTCTCTGGCGTCAAGTGACTCGACGCTTAGGGCCTCCATGGGCTTCTTCCCTTTGAGAGTTGCTAGGAAACACTGCCGTGCGGTCGGCTGGTCACCTCGGACCTCTCCAATCCCGGCCGCCGTGGGAATCCGCATGAGCAAATGGTAGGTAGAAACCACCGCGCGAAGGGCGTTCAGTCCGGGTCGTCCGAGGATAGCGTTGTAGGCCGAGGGGACACGGACGACCAAGAACCCGAGCCGCACCGTGGCTTCTGCGGGTGCAATGCCCGCAGTCACAGGCAGCTCGATGACACCTTCGGCCGAGATAGCGTCTCCAGTGAATCCTATGAGGGGGGTGGATGTTTTGTGCAACAATTGTCGGGACAAGCCCATCTTTTGGAAGGCCTCGTAATACAAAATATCAGCTGAGCTTCCACTATCCACAAGAACACGCCTTACATCATAGTCCGCCATAGTGAGAGAGATCACCATGGCGTCATCGTGGGGAGTCTGAACCCCCTTTACATCTTCATCACAAAAAGTGATTACATTTCCGACCCGCTGCCTCTTCGCGACGGCCACTCCTGATACTTCCGCCGAGCCCCCTGTGTTCCTCACGGGCCGAGAGCAGCCCCCAGTGATGGTGTGGATCACTCCCGCAACGGGTCGATTCTGCTCCCGAGGCTCCTGAGGGGCCGGGTCGGCTGGACGCGGATCTGCGGGGGGACGTCGGTCGTTTACATATCGACCGAGACGCCCTCGGCGAATGAGAGCCTCGATCTCGTCCCGAAGCTGGAAGCAGTCTTCGGTATCGTGGCCGTGGTCTCGGTGGTATTCACAGTACGCCCGAGAAGGCTTCCTCCCAGGGATCTTCTTCATCTGCCTCGGGACCGGGAGGTCCTCCCGCCCCTTGACCTCCATGAGGATCTGGGCCCGGGGGGCCAGGAGTGGGGTGTACCGGTTGAAGCGTCGGTGCGGAGAACGAGGGCGTATGGCGCCGTGGTTCCTTGCTGGTGACGGGCTTCTGCGCCGGCGTTGAGGCGTCGGGCTCCTCCTCTGGGGTGCCTCTTTTCGCCTTTTCTTCCCGGGCTTTAGAGGGGCCTCGGCGGCCTCCTTGTTCCGGTGGGAGGCTGCCTCCTCGGCGTCTGCATACTGGTTTGCCCGAGACAACAGCTCCGGGAAGCTCCGCGGCAGGCGTTTGTCCAGGGAGAAGGTGAGTCTGCCCTTCCGGAAGCCTCGCTTCAGGGCTGAGAGAGCCACCTCCTGGCTCAAATTCCGGACCTCCAGTGTTGCCTTGTTGAAGCGGGTGAGATAATCCCGCAGGCTCTCTCCCTCGTTCTGCCGGACATCGAAGAGGGAGTCGGAGACCAGTCTTCGCCGGCTACTGACGGCGAAATGGCTGATGAAGAGACGGGTGAACTGGTGGAAGGACTGGATGGAATTAGCCTCCAGGCCGGCGAACCACGCCCTTGCCGGGCCGCGGAGGGTCGCCGGGAAGGCCTTGCAGAGGAGAGGATCCGATGCTCCATGGAGGAGCATAAGAGTCCTGAAGCTCTCCACGTGGTCCCGTGGGTCCGCCGCCCCGTCGTAGGGTTCGATCGCCGGCATTTTGAACCCCGGCGGGTTTAGGGTCCGCAGGATCCTTGAGGCAAGCGCCGGCTGGGAGGAGATCTCCAAGTCGGCGAAGAGATCTTTGGAGTGGCCCTTCAGGACCTGGAGCTGTCTGTGGAGATCGTCCACCCGCCGGTCCAGGGAGCGCGACCGGTGGGTGGGAGACAAGGAGCGGCGCGAGGGGGACCGACTGGAGTGCGGGCCCCTCGAGGACTGGGGTGTCTGAGAACGCGCCCGGGTCCGCCTCTCGTACCCCGCGCAGCTCCGATGAGAAGGCCCTGGCAGAATGGACCGCACTCGAGAATCCTCCTCGCGCCGGCGCTCCTCTCCATGGGAGAGGAAGGAGCGCGGGTTGTGAGGAAGAGGCGAGTGCTCGGGGAGCAGCGGCTCCTGAGCCCGCTGCGGCACCCGAGAGATCACACCCTGTAGATTCTGCACTGCCTCCGCGAGGGTGCGAACCTGCTGGGCTAGCTGGTCGAACTGAGCAGGTTCGACCGTCTGAATGGGAGGAGAAGCGGTGGAATGCTGCTGAGAGTGTGTTGGGGACGCAGCAGCCTCCCGGCCAGAGGCGCGAGAGGCTCCGCGACCGGAAGCATTGGAAGCTCCGCGACCACCTCGCCGTGCCATTACGATCGTTCTGAGATTCGGGCCCTCCTTCTAGCGCCAACTGTTGCTGGTGGTCCAAACCGAGAACGATTGACACGACGGTGTGAACGGGGTTCCGCCTGAGTTGTCTTGGTTGGTGCTGGTTGCGCTCCACCTTCCGCCAAGGAACCTGCAAACAAGCCTTGCACCACCACCAGGGTGGTGATGGCCCTCCGACGGTCAAGTCAGAGGAGATTGGAGGAGGAGAGATGATAATCACAAGTGGGAGAGAGTGCTCTGGGAGGTATTGCCTACCTCCCCCCCCTTCTCCCCCCAGCCGCGTATATCCCTGGCTGGGAGGTCCCTCAGGGGGGTTTGTCGTCGTGGGCCACGATCGAATGGCCACTGACATGGCCGTTACCGGGCATCGTGGAGCAGCGCTGGGTACGGCCATGACAGGGCGTAGTGGAGCTCCGCTTTGTACGGTTGATACAGGAGATCGTGGGCAGCATCGGGTACAGCCGTTGCAGGGAGTAGTGGAGCAGGAGGCCGCGGCGTGCCTCTGGAGAATAGCCTGTCGTTATCAAAAGATCTCCGACTCGGGGTCGGAGTGCTGGATCATAGGGCAGCCAACCCGGGGTCGGGCTGCGAAGCCGAGGAAGTCCGACTCGGGGTCGGAGTGCTGGATCATAGGGCAGCCGACCCGGGGTCGGGCTGCGGAGCCGAGGAGGTCCGACTCGGGGTCGGAGTGCTGGATCATAGGGCAGCCGACCCGGGGTCGGGCTGCGGAGCCGAGGAGGTCCGACTCGGGGTCGAAGTGCTGGATCATAGGGCAGCCGACCCGGGGTCGGGCTGCGGAGCCGAGGAGGTCCGACTCGGGGTCGGAGTGCTGGGTCAAAGGGTAACTGTAGCTTTCCTGGATACGCGTGCCGATCACGTGGGGCATGGCGGCTTAATTCCCCCATAACAAATACGATCCTGAATTTATATTACTCAATGGGCTGAGCATCTTTAAATTAGAAAGGCCTAGATCTCTCAAATTTCGAGGACGAAATTTTCTTAAAGGGGAGAGAATGTGAGATACTAGGCTGAAGCCGGCAGCCCCAGCCGACTTCAGCCCAACACTCCTTTTGGAAGGGGCAGAACAGGGGATCGCAGACGCGATCCCCTCCGGACCCTCCGCAGCTACATCGCGGACCCTCCGCGGCTACATCACGGTGGTTTCGCGTCCACCCCGCGGCCGCACGAGCGGCCGCTGATCTCGCTTGGCCGCCGTGATTCACGCGGCGAAGAGCCATTACCATAGGGCTATAAAGCCCCTTTCCTCCTCCTCCTGAGACTATCTCCGAGCCCTCCCTCTCCTCCGTCTCCTCCTCCTCCTCTTCCCTCCTTCCCTCCTCCTCCTCTCCTTGGTTACCGGAGTGCCCTCCCGGCCGAGCTGTCCGAAACCCCGTCACGAGTCCTCTATTTTGAGCTCTCCTTCCTCTCCAGAAAGCACCGCCGCCGCCGCCGCGGCTAGCTGCCGGATCGAGCCACCTGCGGCCGGGATCCGCCACCTCCGTCGACCGTCGGTAAGCCTTCTTCCCTTTTTGCTCTTCGATCTTGCCGGAACATGCTTGATTTCCTTTCCTTTGCTTTGGCCCCAAACCGAGATCACTCGGTTTTCCCTTTTTACTCGATTTTCCCTAAACCCTAGACCCTAGACCCCAAACCCTAGACCCCAAACCCTAGACCCCAAACCCTAAACCCCAAACCCTAACCCCAAAACCCAAAACCCAAAAACCCTAAACCCAAAAACCCTAAACCAAAAAACCCTAAACCCAAAACCCAAAACCCTAAACCACAAAACCCTAAACCCCAAAACCCTAAACCCCAAAATCCAAAACCCAAAGCCCAAAACCCAAAGCCCAAAACCCAAAGCCCAAAACCCTAAACCCTAAACCCTAAAACACTAAACCCTAAAACACTAAACCCTAAAATCCTAAACCCTAAAACCCAAACCCTAAAACCCAAACCCTAAAACCCAAAACTTAAAACCTGAAACCTAAAACCTGAAACCTAAAACCTGAAACCCAAAACCCAAACCCCAAAACCCAAACCCAAAACCCTAAACCCTAAACCCCAAAACCCTAAACCCCAAAACCCAAAACCCTAAACCCAAAACCATAAACCCAAAACCCTAAACCCTAAACCCTAAACCCTAAACCCTAAACCCTAAACCCTAAACCCTAAAACCTAAACCCTAAAACCCTAAAACCCAAAACCCTAAACCCTAAAAACCTAAACCCTAAACCCCAAACCCCAAACCCCAAACCCCAAACCCTAAACCCTAAACCCAAAACCCTAAACCCAAAACCCAAAACCCTAAACCCTAAACCCTAAACCCTAAACCCCAAAACCCTAAACCCTAAACCCTAAACCCCAAAGTCCTAAACCCTAAACCCTAAACCCAAAACCCAAAACCCAAAACCCTAAACCCTAAACCCTAAACCCTAAACCCTAAACCCTAAACCCTAAACCCTAAACCCTAAACCCTAAACCCTAAACCCAACTTGGGCCCTGTCCACTGCAAGCCCAACTTGGGCCCACTCCAATCCGGTTGAGCCCAGTTGGGCAGTACCCTTGTGGGCCCAACTTGGGCCCAGTTCAGATCCGAGCCTGGAACCCAAATCCGAAGTCGAAACCCGAAACCCGAAACACGAACCCATTTGGCCAATAAATGAAATTTTGCAGTTAAACCCTTGGCAGTATATTATTTCACAAAAGAGTCTTCTGCAATTTGTATTTGATCCCTATAGGAAAGATTTATTACATAAAGGTCCCCAACTATATTTGTTTGGTCCCTTTACTCAAGCTTTATACGAAATAGTACTATATAATTAGGTATTGGCCCTTGAAATGAATTTTTATTGTATAAATGAACCAATTAGAAGCCAACCTTGGGGGCCCTATTGGGCCGAGTCTATGCGGGCCCATTGGGCCGTGTTCGATGTGGGCCCTATCGGGCCATGCCTATTATGGGCCAACTCTGGGCCCTGTTGGGCCGTGTCCAATTGTATTATTTTTGAATTTTTCTTAGTTCTGAAATTAACAAAGAATTAATTAAATTTAAACAGGTGAACCTGATCCGCCTACCTGAAGTAGGAATTAAGCGAGAAGAGGTAAGTAACTTAATACTTCAAAGTGCATTTTTCTAAGTTATTTGGTAAAATAATTATTACTGGATTAAATTTTGAAATATGTTTTGTATTCAATAAAATGGGTCTGGCATGTTAAATTTTATTTGAAAATCATTTATATGCTCTGAAATTCGCGAAATATGACTGTACAGTTTATGAAATCTATTTTTATATATATGCATTCTCCGCATGGCTATGATCTGTTCTGTTCAGTTTTGGCCCCGCCAATGGGGATTATACGTTGGACCTGTCGACTTGTAATCTGTGAGAAACCGGTTTCGACACCGCGCCACCGGTGATTAGAATAGTGGTTTCTGGACACCGTTGCCACCGGTGACTAATAATAGTGGTTTCTGGCACTTTGTGCAACCCATGCCACTGGGTTACGTGGCCGTAGCCTATCATGTTGAGATTATGATATCAGAGTTTTGTAAAAATGATATTATTTGTGATTTATTTCAGACATTGTCCTGTATTTTGATCTGATATGCTCTGACCCCACTCTAGGATATTTTGTTGCTTACTGGGCTAGTGTAGCTCATTATTCTGTTTTCTCTGTTTTTCAGATTCAGAGGCTTGATCGCACGGGATTGGAGAGTGCGTTAGAGTTTTCGATGATTCTTCAGTTATTGGCATTTTAGTTAGTTTAGTTTGGACATTTGAATTATGTTGGCATGTGTTATTCTGAAATTTTGTAAGATTGCTTTTGAATGACTTTAAATATTTTGTCAATTTTAAGCATCTGCTATTAATCCTCAAATAAGTCTTGAACATGTGTATTTGCTTTGATGTAATCCGATGCCTTGCACGCCTGCGTGGCCCGCCGTGCGGGCGTGCGGCGTCTGCTGCGCCTCGGGCTCGGGGCGTGACAGATTTGGTGGTATCAGAGCTCAGGTTTCAGATTCCTAGGGATTGTGTTTGAAATAGTCGGATGGAGCTTAAGTTTTAGGATCTTTAGAATTCGTCGGAAAGTTTGAGAGATGGGCAGACATTAGGCCATTAGACGAAGGTATTTATTTGCTTTTGTTATTGATAAATTTATGTTATTTTATCAGAATTTTGAAATGCTAAAATGCAACCTAATTATGCTGTAACCAAAGTGTGAATAAGTTATTCTGAGAGTTTTCTTGGTAGAACAATTTGTATTTCAATGATTAATTAGATTTTGACTAAATTATGTGAAAGAATATTAATCATGAGATATTATCGTGCAATGTAATTATTTTGAAAGTTTAACTTGATATCAGTTACTGTGGATATTGCTTCTAGTTGAAGTTAATTATTTTGGTAGCAATTTAAGATTCATCTATAAAAAGATGTTTAAAGCTTGGACTAGAAAATATTCATTGAAATCTGTATGTGGATCATGCATGGAGCTCGTATAGAAGGAAAATATACTTGGGGATGAGACTTAAGAGTTCTTATTTGGCTCTACTTGAGACTTGAAACAATTAAGATTGATATTTTGATGGAAAGTCAATTAGTAAATCTTGAGAATATTGGTGGATTAAAATGTTTTTGTGTTGGTCGAAAATAGGACTTGTTTGATTTGGAAAAGTTCTTGATGCTTTTCCTTGTTAAAAAAAAAAAAAAGATTGTTGGAAAGTATAATACTTTTGATTTTGATCGATATGGATATCATTGTGTTATTAGTAGATTCTCTAAGTCTAGTAGATTTACAAGATTCCGAAATGTTTGCAGTACTGCAAATAAAAATATTTTACTTATTTGAGGAGTTGATCTCAATGTAAAATCATAGAGCTTATATCTTGGTGGAATTTCTTGTAAATCTTTGAACCATATTATTAGATTCTTGTGAGTTAAAAATTTATAAATCAAGGCCATAAGTTGATTGTGGATTTTGTATCACCATATGAGAAATGCAAGTGGGATTTCATGGGAGGCCCAAATGAGTTTAGCCTAAAAAAAAAGATTCAGGATGATTGAGTCAGCTCCTGAGTAAGTTAATCTGGAATCTTTTAATCGAAGCTTGGAATAAATATCAACTTGTATAATGGAATTGTCAAGAAAAACTAGAATTGGCTTAGTTCAAATTTGGATCTAGAATATGATTACTTGATTATATGATGGTACAAATACGACAACTATCTCAAGGGTTAATAATGACCTAGTGTACTTGGAAAGCAAGGATAAAATTTTGCTTGGATATTATTAAAAAAAAAATGTTGATGATCGGGGATCATTAAGAAATTTTGGAGAATATTGATCAGAGTTGCGCAGCGAAAGTATGATGGATTGAGTCAATCTAAACTGGTCAAAAATATTGATTGTGTTTTGGTAACATGTTATTATGAAAGACTATGTTGTTCAATAATGAAAGATTTTGTTGATTCTCAGGTCAATCATGATATGATTATGTTATCTCTTGGATAGAATTTGCTATTTTTTGGGTATGCTAAGAAAATAATAATAATAATAATAATTTGAGCGTATCTTGACTCGGGTTAGTTGATTGTTGACCAAATATGGTCTAATTTGTTAAGTATCTGAATAAACCATGCATTATTTGCTCCCATCTTATGATTTATGAGTTTAAGTTAAAAACTTTGTGGCATATTGAATCATGGTATCAATACTTTGCCTTCTCAGACCTGCTTTTGTGATTTGATGCAAATCATTTTTGGGATAGACCGTTGCTAACTAATGATCATCAGTACATGTTCATTTTGTGAATTACATTCCTAGCCATATAATGATTTGACTTTAAGGTTGGTCATTATCCTTTGAGTGATCAGCACACTACCATGATAAGTGTATGAGATCTGTTTGAAAGATGATAAATTCAATTCTATTGTGAATCGATCCTAATCCGATCTCGAGTGAACATGCATCAAGATGATAATTTCAATCTGAGATTTTAGTTAGTCACTTATCTAGTATTAATCTTGCGAGTTTATATGAAAGTTTTGATAATTGATTCAAAGTTATCTATCACACTGATTTTTATCGAGAAGTATATGATCCTGAATTTATATTACTCAATGGGCTGAGCATCTTTAAATTTGAAAGGCCTAGATCTCTCAAATTTCGAGGACGAAATTTTCTTAAGAGGGAGAGAATGTGAGATACTGGGCTGAAGCCAGCAGCCCCAGCCGACTTCAGCCCAACACCCCTTTTGGAAGGGGCAGAACAGGGGATCGCAGACGCGATCCCCTCCGACTTCTCCGGGCACAAGGATGTCGCGGACCCTCCGCAGCTACATCGCGGACCCTCCGCGGCTACATCACGGACCCTCCGCGGCTACATCACGGTGGTTTCGCGTCCACCCCGCGGCCGCACGAGCGGCCGCTGATCTCGCTTGGCCGCCGTGATTCACGCGGCGAAGAGCCATTACCATAGGGCTATAAAGCCCCTTTCCTCCTCCTCCTGAGACTATCTCCGAGCCCTCCCTCTCCTCCGTCTCCTCCTCCTCCTCTTCCCTCCTTCCCTCCTCCTCCTCTCCTTGGTTACCGGCGTGCCCTCCCGGCCGAGCTGTCCGAAACCCCGTCACGAGTCCTCTGTTTTGAGCTCTCCTTCCTCTCCAGAAAGCACTGCCGCCGCCGCCGCGGCTAGCTGCCGGATCGAGCCACCTGCGGCCGGGATCCGCCGCCTCCGTCGACCGCCGGTAAGCCTTCTTCCCTTTTTGCTCTTCGATCTTGCTGGAACATGCTTGATTTCCTTTCCTTTGCTTTGGCCCCAAACCGAGATCACTCGGTTTTCCCTCGATGCCCGTCGTCGCAGAAGCTGCCGGCCGCCTTGGCTGACCCCACCCCCCAAGCCGGCCACTTCTTCTTCCTCTCCCGTTCTCCCATCTCCCCTGTTCATGGGGAGCTGAGTGAAGAAAAAGGCCAATGTGGGCCGTGAGCACGATATGATGGGCTGTTGGGCCCTGTCCACTGCAGGCCCAACTTGGGCCCACTCCAATCCAGTTGAGCCCAGTTGGGCAGTACCCTTGTGGGCCCAACTTGGGCCCAGTTCAGATTCGAGCCTGGAACCCAAATCTGAACTCGAAACCTGGAACCCGAAATCCGAACCCATTTGGCCAATAAATGAAATTTTGCAGTTAAGCCCTTGGCAGTATATTATTTCACAAAAGAGTCTTCTGTAATTTGTATTTGATCCCTATAGGAAAGATTTATTACATAAAGGTCCCCAACTATATTTGTTTGGTCCCTTTACTCAAGCTTTATACGAAATAGTACTATAATAATTAGGTATTGGCCCCTGAAATGAATTTTTATTGTATAAATGAACCAATTAGAAGCCAACCTTGGGGGCCCTATTGGGCCGAGTCTATGCAGGCCCATTGGGCCGTGTTCGATGTGGGCCCTATCGGGCCATGCCTATTATGGGCCAACTTTGGGCCCTGTTGGGCCGTGTCCAATAGTATTATTTTTGGATTTTGCTTAGCTCTAAAATTAATAAGGAATTAATTAAATTTAAACAGGTGAACCTGATCCGCCTACCTGAAGTAGGAATTAAGCGAGAAGAGGTAAGTAACTTAATGCTTCAAAGTGCATTTTTCTAAGTTATTTGGTAAAATAATTATTACTGGATTAAATTTTGAAATGTGTTTTGTATCAATAAAATGGGTCTGGCATGTTAAATTTTATTTGAAAATCATTTATATGCTCTGAAATCCATGAAATATGACTGTACAGTTTATGAAATCTATTTTTATATATATGCATTCTCAGCATGGCTATGATCTGTTCTATTCTGTTCTGGACCCGCCAATGGGGATTATACGTTGGACCTGTCGACTTGTAATCTGTGAGGAACCGGTTTCGACACCGCGCCACCGGTGATTAGAATAGTGGTTTCTGGACACCGTTGCCACCGGTGACTAATAATAGTGGTTTCTGGCACTTTGTGCAACCCATGCCACTGGGTTACGTGGCCGTAGCCTATCATGTTGAGATTATGATATCAGAGTTTTGTAAAAATGATATTATTTGTGATTTATTCCAGACATTGGTATTTTGATCTGATATGCTCTGACCCCACTCTGGGGTATTTTGTTGCTTACTGGGCTAGTGTAGCTCATTATTCTGTTTTCTCCTTTTTTCAGATCCAGAGGCTTGATCGCACGGGATTGGGGAGTGCGTTAGAGTTTCCGATGATTTTTCAGTTATTGGCATTTTAGTTAATTTAGTTTGGACATTTGAATTATGTTGGCATATGTTATTCTGAAATTTTGTAAGACTGCTTTTGAATGACTTTAAGTATTTTGTCAATTTTAAGCATATGCTATTAATCCTCAAATAAGTTTTGAACATCTGTATTTGCTTTGATGTAATCCGATGCCTTGCACGCCTGCGCGGCCCGCCGTGCGGGCGTGCGGCGTCTGCCGCGCCTCGGGCTCGGGGCGTGACAGTGGATGGAGTCAAATATTGTGGAGCAGTGAATCACACCTCCCCCCCCAAATGCCATGGGTGCCTTCGGGAATATAGCCGATCACCATAGCCGAGTCACCTTTAAGTAAGATTGCATTGGCTTGCAGTTTGCGTTAGCCTAACACAGACTAACCCAAGTTGCCTTCAACTCTATCATAGGAACAGAAATGTCAAAGATTTGGCACCCACCAGCTGCAACTACCCTAAAGTCTAGGATTCTGATCCCCATCCCATCCCTTCTACTGCCACTAGCACACATCTGTCGAAGTTGACCTTGAGGAAACTCGGAAGTAGAGGCTCCCAAGTGATAGATACTGTTCGTGGCGCTACAAGAGCAAATACAGAATTCTAGATTTTCTGAGCTGTTAAAGAAATGTCTGATGGACCTGCATGGGTGATCTCCGTCTCCTGCACACGGGCCTGCTCCACAACAAACCTAGGTGTAGGACTGCTCTCTCTAAAGATTATGGCATTTTTGGCCAATCAAATGTGGTAAGCAATATAAGTCGCTCGAGTCGGGGCACGTCGGCGAATATAAAGGGCACTCCAAGCTCGGCTGGGGCTCGTCGATGAATATAGGGGTGCCTCGAGCTTGGCCGGAACGCGTCGGCGAATATTTCTACGGTCGAAGGAATTCTTTGGCCCGCAATCGACGCGGCAGGACATCCCGAGCTCGGGCCCGAGACGTCATTATAAGTATCAGAAGAGGTTGCTGCAGGTCGTAGCGACAGAGAGATCCGACCGAGGTCGGTTGAGCCCTCGGCGAAGTCTGGAATCGGACTGGTTCTTAGCAGGACTAAGGTTTGGCCTGGTCGGTACTGACGTCTGCCCGGCCAGAATGGGATGATTCCTAGTCTTGAGCAGGACGATCCATTTTGCCCCCCATCATTTGTAGTGGAATCTTAGTGAACTGGATCATAAGATGACCTCTTTAGATTTTATTTATTTGTTGTATGTTGGTGAGGCATAAAAGAGTATATACAGTAAGGCCATCAATGCTGTATTGATCAGAATGTGCATTTATAATGAAGGTGCAAGGACATGAAAGAAACAAAGATGGAGAAGTTGCAGCTATGGTAGAACTCAGATTGGCCATATTTAGAATGTATTCACCTACAAGAGCTGAGTTGCATCATGAGAATATTTTAATATGTTAAGGTTGCTTATTAAAGACATTTGAGGAATTAATCTTGAGTCGGGCAAGTCTTAGGGAGCGTTAATGAGTTTTCTAGTTGTAGGTTGCTTATTAAAGACATTCCACTTTAGATTGTTCTATTTGTCGGACGTCCTTAGATTGTTGTCTTTGTTGGATTTCTTCTTGTTTGAATGCTCAACAGAGTAAGCCATATTGACTTTTATTACCAGAGCCCTCTCTAGCATTTGCACTCGTTGTTATTTACCAGCTAGCATTGCTGCAGGGCCCAGAGATTCGTAGTGGCTTCCTGAAGGATGGAAAACCTATCCAACTGAAGGAGGGTCAAGAAATTACAATAAGCACTGATTACGGCATTAAGGGCGATCATAACATGATTTCCGTGAGTTACAAGAAGCTTCCTGTAGGCTTGAAACCTGGGAATACATATTGCGTGCAGATGGTACCATAATCCTTTCTGTCCTGTCATGTGACCCAGATGCTAAAACTGTGAGATGCCGTTGTCAGAACACTGGTATGTTAGGTGAGAGGAAGAACGTCAATCTGCCAGGTATTGTGGTGGATCTCCCAACATTGTTGGAGAAAGATAAAGAAGAGGTCCTGGGATGGGGTGTTCCCAACAATATTTGATATGATAAGTTCTTGGGCCTCATGCAAAGTGCATAAAGCTAATGCCAAAGGTATGTATTCTATGCATCATGCATCTATCCATTTTATGTGTAATTGCAATTATCTATTCTATGTATGATATGTATTATATATCTACCTATCTATCTATCTATCGTGTATCTTGTATCAATTTATCTGTCAGGCATCTACTTATGCATGTATGCCTTTGTGTGTACGCTATTGTGTATGTAATTGCAATCGTTGCACGTTGCTCCTTGGGCATTTTGTATGGTTGGTTTTCTTAGGGCATCGTGTAATTGCAATCATCGTTCAAATCTTCAACGGGAACGAAGGAAGACTGATAAAGTTGGTCCGGCGGATTACCGTAACGATTGGTATATAAGGGCGGTGGTCACGCCTTTCATCCCTTCTCCTTCTTCCCTCCCTCCCTCTCTCTCACTCTCTCGCTCCCTCTCTCTCTCTCTCTCTCTCTCGATCTCGATCGCTTCTCCGGAAGAAAGAAGAGCGAAACATCGAACTGTAGGAGGAGCGATCGATGGAGGCAGGGGCGGGTTCCAGGCAGCGGCAGCGGCGGAGGCCTCACGGAGCATTCAAGGTAAGAGAATCCTTCTTCCCTCCCTCCCTCCCTCTCTCTCACTCTCTCGCTCCCTCCCTCTCTCTCTCTCTCTCTCTCTCGATCTCGATCTCGATCGCTTCTCCGGAAGAAAGAAGAGCGAAACATCGAACTGTAGGAGGAGCGATCGATGGAGGCAGGGGAAACTCTTTTTTGAGTGAAAGCGAAGGAAAACATCTTACTCCTTTAAATATTAGTGGCATCAAATTTGAATATGAAGTTATAGCATGCTATGGCTGAGATGCTTACAGGCCCAGGTTCCGAAGTTCATGGTTGCAAGCAATACATCAGAACTGTCTATTTTCATGCAGTAATTATGCTTCTGTTTACTGCTTGCCAAGGTGACTCTTGGACTCAAACCTGGAAGGCTGGAACCCAGATTAAATCGAAAATGTTCCTGTTTGGAGAAGCTGGAACAGGGCGTAATTGCAAGATGAGTTAAAAACAAACATTTTTCTGCAAAACAGAAAGTTTTTCATGAGATTTTGACATCATGGTTGTCAAAAATGAGATCTGTTTGGGGGAGCAAGAAGAAAAAGAGACGGCGCAGAGGCCTCTGTTTCCTGCCGTAGTAAAAATGTTCGAGACAGATATGCATGCATTTCTATTTAGCCGACCCTCCTGCTCTCCAGCATTGCACAATAGTTAGATCATAGGCTTGTACAAATTTTTAGAGGGATTGATTAAAAACATTTCTAGAGGGATTAATGACGTCCCAGAATCTATTATGGTGGATTAGATGTTTTTCTTCTGCGACAATCCCACCAGCTGAAAACTTCATGTGCCTTGTTAAGAAGGTGATTTTTTCCAAGATCTGTCAAAGAGGACTTAGCATTTAAACATAGTAAATACGGTGTTTTAATATTTTTGATCTTAAGGATGATGATGGATCAAACAAGGGGACACTAAAAATCTTGATAGAATTTTTCTTGCCTTTCCAGCATAAGACGCGGGGGTTGGGGGGGAGGGGGGTGGAGCTTTTCTTGCCTGTTCGTATTTATGGGAGAGCATAGAGTTTGTGGTGTGGTTGTTCAATTCCCTACCTATCTGTAGATTATTGTTGAGTGATGTCTGATGCTTTTTTGTTAAGATTGATCGACCAATGCTGTTTGGTCTGCATCTGTGCAATTGCGATGTACAGTGAAGTAAGGACTCCACTTAACCACCTTGCTTGGTTTGAAAAAACAAGGAAATCTTTATATACCCAAGCTTAATTACTTGCCTTTTTTACTTTAGAGTCTTTGGAACCTACTTAGGAAGCAACTAGAGATACATTAATTTGAAAGAAGAGAGTAGTTAGGTTGATTCACTTCTGCAGCAAGACAATGCATAGGTATTTTGAAGTACAAATTTCTAAATACCCTGTAGATAGAGGCAAACTAAAAAGGATCACCAGAAAAGGTTTAAGTACTTGTATTGTGCTCTTTACCACTACTGGCCCGTACAGGTAATGAAATATTACTAGGTAGTATATAGCTACAATTTTGTATACCAATTCTGAATATGTCAGCAAGAGAAGATATCGTGCAATTTTAATATTTACTCTTTTTTATTTTTTTTCATAAATTGATTCGCAAAATCGTGCAATTTTTTCTTTGAAAAAAGAAGGATGTTTATTTGATTTTCTCTTTAATATACTGATCATATATTTCATTCAAAACCCGGTTTACATCTTCTCCATGAAACTAGAACTGTGGATATGGCTTTGCTAGAAAGTTAAAGTCTTTCACATCATACACTTGTATTTTTTTTACGTAAGATGATCTTTATGACGAGCATACATCACCTCTATTGCATACTTTTTGCATTATTTTTATTTTCTGTTTTTCTGATTTGTCCTGTGTTTGTTTTGCTCCTCAGGGTGGTTCATCGGTAACTAGAATCAATAAAATGGGCAAGCAACCAAGAAATCTAATGTTGAGGTATTGACATCTATTATTCAGTGCTCTACACTATGCAGACAATTTATGATTCTGCCTGATTTTCTAAGCATGCATTTCTGTGATGCAGGTTGCTGCAGCTCCTGTATCGGCTCCACTTGCAAAATCTGCTAAAAAAGGTTCCTTTTTTCTTCACTAATATATTTATATTACCTGGTTTTTCTGTCTTAGTTATTCTTTTTCTTTTTGATTTCTAAGAGATCCGCCATGTTTGATGATTAGGCAAGAGGGATGCCTAGGAAGCAATAGAGAAACCAGTGAGCGCAAAGAAGCAGAAGAGAGAAGTTGAGCTGGAGAGGGGAAGCAAGAAAAGAAAATCCTCACAGGAGAAAGTGCTTGCTCCCTCCAGTCATCGCTGAAGGTCATTTTCTTCCCTGTAAAAAAAATAGTTTATAATGTTTCTGGTCTTGCAGGTGCTGTCAACAATGTTTCTGGTATGCATGGCACTAAAATAAGAGCTAAAAAAAGCAGCATCATTTATCCGTACTAGCTGTACTAATGCTTAGCTTGTTAGGGGTCCCCCCTCGTCCCCTACCACCGCCACCACCACGTCAACATGTCCACCACGTTGTCCTCCATATCTCTTAGACAGAGGTGGTGGAAGATTTTGGAGGCCAGCGTGGTGGACATGTGTTAGGATCCCACATATGCCATGAAAATTTCGAAATAATTTTCAGATTGCAGCGGAAAAACATATGCGGGATCCGTTCATCACATGAACGTGTTTTAAAACCTTTCGTTTGTAGATAGATTAGAATTAAATTATTTTAAACCATTTTAAAATCATTAAGAAGATCAGATCTTCACCTTGTGCGGGTAGATGGTCTCCGCAAATCTGATTTACGTGGTATTTGATCAAGGCTCAGTGGAAGCCGCACACGCGTCCGGCCTCTACAGGTATCCACACGAAGTACTGACTCGATCGAAGCCTTTGGATCTCACCGGGGTGCTAGCTCTCTTGCAAAGATGGCTATGGATGGCTGAAGTCCTCTCCTTTGAATCAACCTTTGATTGGCTTGAGAGGAGGAAGAAGAAGGAAGAACCAAAGGAACAAGAACAAAGCCCTGCAGCCTTTTTCTTTTTCTTCCTTTTGGAACCAAGATGAAGAAGGAAGAGGGCGTCTTAGGCTTTTCTTTTTCTTCTCTTGATTGTGGCTCAAAGGAGGAAGATGGAGGAGGGTGCTCACGGCTGGAATGAGGAGAAAAACATCCATCTTTTTCGACATTCCATGCTCCCTTTTAATTAGTTAAGAGATAAGGATGAGTTCCTATTTTTTAGGAACTCATCTTTATCTCTTCTTTTGGCTAACAAGGAGGGGCGTGCGCCCCTCCTCTTTCTCCCACGCACACCCCAAGGGGAGGGGCGTGGGCCCCTCCCTCAAGTTCATTTAAATCTGCTATTTAAATAAATTAAAGGGGGTTTTAATTTGGGTCCATTGCATGAGTCCAATCCTAGTCAAAATAGGATTTTTATGAACCCATTTCAATTTCCTCCAATTCCTAATCCAATTAGAATTTAATTGAGCCATGACTCTATTGAACTCTTCAATCCTAATCCAATTAGGAGTCATGAAATTAATTAGATTAAAATTAAAATTAATTAGGACTTAAGAAAATCCTAATCTAATCAGGACTTGTTCAATTTTCAGCCCTAAGACAATTTGGACTTTAGAAATCCTATTCCAAATAGGATTCTAATTTAATTTGAAATTCTAATCCAATTAGGACTCCAAAAATCCTACTCCAAGTAGGACTCATGATCTAGTCCAATTAATTAAATCCAATTAATTAAATTAAATTACAATCCGATTACAATTATTCCTTCTTCTAGCCACTAACTCTTAGCGGGTTTTCATTTATCAATCTAATTGATTATTTGTGATTCCTAATCACATTCAACCATTGGATCGGTCAATACCTCTAATGTGTGTGACCCCATAGGTTCCATTCTGACTGGTAGTGAGATATATTATGATCTCTATCACAATATCATTGAAAACTCCTTTCAATGAGTTGAAACAATTCCAACTCAACTCACCTGGGATTATCGACCATCGAGATGATCCCTGTGAGTCTCACCATCCACCAGTGACACCTAGCAGTATGTAGTGGCCACCCAGCAGAATAGAATGATGAACCTCTAGGTGCAGCAATCGTATGATACAGTCCTTCTATCGTGGATCCCTACAGACCGGAGGTCATGGATAACTCGTCAAACCCCGTCGTCTGTCATATGTCTAGATTTATTTGACTTGAGTTCGATAGTGAAAAACTCTTTCTCCACTTTATATTTCTGCCCTGGCCAAGGTCTTAGAACTCAGTCTAACAAATCACATAGGATCACTCCTCTTCTATCAAGGTCGATAGATTCCATGTAAGTGCATACCCTACTCCTACAGTGAACTTACTGCAGCCAATCTACACTACAAGGACCCATATGGCTAGAGACCATGTATACGTGTAGTCAAACTACAATAACCTCACTGTGAGTAGCCGAAGCACCGCAGGTCAAAGGACCAGTCATACTACTGCAACATCAAGCAAGTCACTGACGAGTGGATAGACATCCAAGTGACTTCTTGTCTTGGTCACGCTCAGTACCCTTGTTCTCTAACAAGCACCTGCACTATCACTTCAGTGTCCCTACACTGTGGACTCGAGTCTCGTCCATCCATAAGGAAAGCGATCTGTGCACTGATCGGATCGATCACCATCCTCGTGATGATCCATTGATCATGAGCATTTAGAAATTAATCACCAATGATACATGGCTCAAATTCTCAACTCTTGAGAATATGTACTATCATCTTATTAATTTCTTGGACGATTCATAGACACATAAACAATATGAATGAAAAGATGCCCATTTATTATTCGATAATAATAAAGTCAAGTACAAATTTATGTCCTAGAATTAATAATGTGTCCGCCAGATTGGCTTCTAGGGCATACATCTAACAATCTCCCACTTGCACTAAAGCCAATCAGACATATATCTAAGTCCCATCTTCTCAAGGTGGGCTTCTGTCTTCTGCTGATTTAACTGCTTAGTGAGCGGGTCTGCCACGTTGTCTGCAGAGTCTACTCTCTGTACCTCGACATATTTCTTCTCGAGGTATTCGCGTATGAGGTGAAAGCGCCGCTCTATGTGCTTGAATTTCTGATGAGACCTTGGCTCCTTAGCAAGAGCTATGGCGCCATTATTATCGCAGTAGAGTGTGATGGCATCCGATGGCATTACATCTAGCTCTGCAATGAATTTGTTGAACCAGAAGGCTTCCTTTGCAGCTTCAGAGGCGGCGATATACTCAGCTTCCATGGTAGAATCAGCAATGATCGGTTGTTTGGAACTCTTCCAATTTACCGTACCACCATTGCACAAGAACACATATCCAGATGTAGACTTTCTATCATCAATATCAGTCATAAAGTCTGAATCTGTGTATCCTTCTACCTTTAACTCCAATGCTCCTCCAAAGACCAAGAACAAATCTTTAGTTCTTCTTAAGTACTTAAGAATGTTCTTCACAGCTGTCCAGTGCTCTTCACCTGGATTCGACTGATATCTGCTAGTGACACTCACAGCAAGGGCTATATCAGGTCGTGTACACAGCATGGCATACATGAGGCTTCCTATTGCAGAAGCATAAGGAATCCTGCTCATGCGTTGAATCTCTTCGGATGTGTTGTGGCACATCTTTTTGGAGAGATGAATCCCATGCCTAAGGGGTAATAGACCCCTCTTGGAGTTTTCCATACTGAACCTCTTCAGTACCTCCTCTATGTACATCTTTTGTGATAGGCCAAGCATCCTTTTAGATCTATCCCTATAGACCTTTATCCCCAAAATGTAGGATGCTTCCCCAAGGTCTTTCATGGAGAACTCTTTTGATAACCAGACCTTGACCGAGGTTAGCATAGGAATATCATTTCCTATCAGGAGGATGTCATCCACGTACAGTACGAGGAATACGACAGCACTCCCACTAACCTTCTTGTAAACACACGATTCCTCTTCGTTCTTGATGAACTCAAACGATTTGATCGCATCATTAAAACGAGTGTTCCAACTCCGAGATGCTTGCTTTAGTCCATAGATGGACCTTTGCAGCTTGCAGACCTTGTGATCACTATCACTGGAAGTGAAACCCAAAGGCTGCTCCATATAGATATCTTCATCAAGATATCCATTCAGGAAAGCAGTTTTCACATCCATCTGCCATATTTCATAATCATGAAATGCTGCAATAGCAAGCAATGTTCGAATGGATTTCAGCATGGCTACAGGTGAAAAGGTCTCCTGATAGTCAATGCCTTCGCGCTGACTATACCCTTTCGCTACTAGCCTTGCCTTATAGGTCTCTACCTTTCCATCCGAACCTATCTTCCTTTTATAGATCCATTTACATCCAATAGGTACTATACCTTCTGGTGGATCTACTACGGTCCAGACTTGGTTGGAATACATGGAGTCTATCTCCGACTTCATGGCTTCCAGCCATTTCTCGGAATCGATATCAGATATCGCCTCGTCGTCGGTATTGGGATCCTGTACATGTTCCCTATCTCCCATGAGGAACATTTCCTCGGTGTCCTCTATACAAAGTCAACAGATCTCAACCAAGGAATAGTATTTTATGGCTACACAAACCGTTGAGGGTAGTTCTAGATCTGGGCCAAGACGAACTACTGTAGGGAATTTATTGAAACCATTGAATTCGGAATATGGTAAAGTAGCACCGGGCTTATCAATGAATAGATCTCTTTACTTGTACTTACTAGTATACCTAAGTATCTATCGGGAGGATGGGAGACCCTACTAGATCTACGAGGTGGAGGAGGTACTACGTGTACTGGCTCTGTATGAATAGGTTCTATAGGATCCATGACTCGTTGCTTTTCAGAGACTCTCTCTTCAAGCTCAATTTTTCTCCCACTGCCTCTATCAAGGATAAACTGTTTTTCCAGAAAGACGGCATGTCGGCTCACAAACACATTGTGATCCTCTGAGATGTAAAAATTGTATCCTAATGACTCTTTAGGATATCCAATGAAACGAGCACTTATGGTCCTAGGCTCTAACTTGTCCGCCTGTAGTCGCTTGACGTGGGCCGGACATCCCCAAATCTTGAGATGACCAAGACTCGGCTTCTTACCATGCCATATCTCATACGGTGTGGTAGGAACGGATTTAGAGGGAACTCTATTCAATAAATAAATTGCGGATAATAAGGCATCTCTCCAAAGAAACATAGGTAGATCAGTGAAGCTCATCATGGATCGGACCATATCCAATAGAGTCCGATTCCTCCTTTCTGACACTCCCGTTGAGTTGAGGTGTACCCGGAGGTATCCATTGTGAGACTATGCCATTTTTCTTGAGATAATCCCGGAATTCTCCACTAAGGTATTCTCCTCCTCGATCTGATCGAAGAACCTTAAGGGTTTTTCCAGTCTGTTTTTCTACTTCATTTCTGAACTCTTTGAACTTTTCAAAAGACTCAGATTTGTATCTCATAAGATACACATACCCATATCGTGAATAGTCATCGGTAAAGGTAATGAAGTATGAATAACGACCCCTGGCTAGCACATCGAATGGGCCACACACATCAGTGTCAGGGTAAGTATTTCAGTGGTCCTCTCCCCATGACCTACAAAGGGTAATCTAGCCATTTTTCCTTGAAGACAGGACTCACAAACTGGATATGACTCGGAAGTCAATGGGCCAAGAAGCCCATCTTTCTCCATTTTGTTCATTCTGTCCTCTCCAATATGGCCAAGCCTGAGGTGCCACAAATACTTCTGGTTTATCTCATCTCTGGATCTTTTAGATCCTATGGCACTCACTACTTGCTCAGACACATTCACAGACACATCAATATGCAAGTGATAGAGACTATCAATCATGAAACCACGTGCAACTAATTTATTTCTGAAATAAATAGAACAGCAGTCTTTGTCAAAGGTCAAAACATGACCATCCTGTGCTAAACACGAAACAGAAATCAAATTCCTGCTAGCAGCAGGGACATAATAATAGTCTCTAAGCAATAAACTAAATCCAGACGGTAATCGCAGAGGGTAGGTGCCCACAGCTACAGCAGCAACTCTTGCCCCGTTGCCAACCCGAAGGGTCACTGCACCTTCCGCCAGCCTCCTACTTTCCTTTAGACCCTGCATAGTAGTGCACAAATGAGCACTAGAACCAGAATCTATAACCCAACTAGAAGTAGAAGAAACCGTAAGGTTAGTTTCAATCACGAGCAAGTCTAGCATACCTTCAGAAGGTGTGTCCTTTTTGTTCTTCAGGCTCTCGAGGTATGAAGGGCAGTTCCTTTTCCAGTGGCCGTTGACTTTGCAGTGGAAACATTTTCCTTTGTCATCAGCCCTTTTCTTATGAACTTCCTTCTTAGGCTTTTTGTCTTTCTTGTGCTTCTTTGCAGGCTTCTTTTTCTTCCAAGTAGACTTTCTCTTGGAACTAGAAGTCAGCTCAGCAGCCAGAATAGAGCCCCTTGAACCTTTCAAGGCCCCTTCAGCAGTTACCAACATATTCAACAATTCGGTCTTTGCGCATTCAATTTTATTCATATGGTAGTTTACTATAAACTGACCAAATGAATCAGGAAGGGATTGCAGGATCAGATCTATCTGCAGTTCCTTATGCATGGACATACCGAGCTTCTCAAGTTCCTCGAGGTCCTTGATCATAGTCAAACAGTGATCGTGGACAGACTGCCCCTCACGCATCTTTGCCTTGAAGAGCCTCTTGGACACTTCAAAGCGTGCAGTGCGGCTCTGCTCACCATACAACTCTTGCAGATGAGCCAGTATTTTTCTAGCAGTCTTTATGTTCTCATGCTGGCATTGAAGTTCGTTAGTCATGGATGCCATGATGTAGCACTTGACCCTAATGTCGTCATCAGTCCACTTCTGATGCGTCTCACGCTGATTATCAGTAGAACGTGCTGGTAGCCTAGGGATATCATTCTCGAGCACATACCCTATTTTCTCACAATTCAGAACAATTTTCAGGTTCCTAAGCCAGTCTTTATAGTTGGTTCCGGTCAGTCTGTTTGTCTCAAGGATTCGGGTCAAAGGGTTTGAAGCTGACATTGTGATCTGTAGAGAGTAAAGATTCTAGTTAGACTTTGTACTTGAACTTAATTTGTTCTAGGGACTTTTAAAACAAATATGCTCCCACTATTTTCTCGAATCCCTCATACTCCCCTGATGGAGAAACGAAAACCCTACGCGACTAGGATTTCTAGTGGATACTGCGGTCTCACCGATTTACATGCCGCCTCACCTAACAGTTATTGGTGACATATAAATGGATGAGTGTACAACTTTTGTACAATGCTTCTCAAGCATATTGAAGTGGTACTTGGTCTCTAAGTGATGAAGACCTCACCTAACAGTTATTGGTCCCATTACTTAGTTAAGTCAGACCCACCGTATAACCGCGGAAGTAAAGTCGTCATTGGGTCCTCACCTAACAGTTATTGGTGCCCAACCCCACCTTTACCCCACAACATCTCATGTCTAATAGAGAGGTCCAGTCCCCTGATGCAACTTGCCCACTGTGTCCAGCCGAGACAAATTAACGCCGAAAAGACCTTAGCAACTCTACTACGGTGGAAGACCTATGGACTTAATATTGCATAATCAAGTCTTAGTGTTTGCAACTTGAGTTCTTCATAAGAGGTAATCGAACAATTGGCCAGGTAAGCAGGTGGGAGGCTCCCCTTACTCAGAGAGTAAGGTCCTAATTAAGTAACCACCTTATAGGCTTGCCTAGACACCAATTAGATCAATTAATCTAATATGACTAACTCATGTTGGTTCACCCTCGACTGATTAGGGAGGTTTCGATTTAGGTCTCACTCGATCGCGTATTCACCTCTCATGCAAATATAAGTCTACCCGCATAATCATAAGCATTAAACATCCAGGCATTTATCAAAAATAAAATTAAATGGTGATGATCATGGATCCAAGATGGGGTCATTTTACAAGCACATGCACGTCAATTGGTTTGATCGTCTTCAACTCTTGACTCGATCTTGATCCTCTAGGTCCAATTGTGATCAACTCCTTGATCCATCTTCAATCAACCCTTGATCTTGATCCGCGCATGTTGAGCTTGTTGATGTACATATCGATCAACCATCGACGTGCAACACACATCACAGTTTACATCCCAGATTGCTTTAAAAATTAAATAAAAATAAAAATAAAATTACAACCCTTTTCATTGAGACACGCAGGTCTCTAATACATGAATTTAAGATGCACGCAAGCATCTGAAAATTAAAACTACATGCATCACAGAACATCACAGAACATCGCAGAACATTTCAGCACATTCAAAGGGTCCATCCATGATCATCACCATACGCATCACATGCATAAAAATTATTTTTAGATCTGTAATTTAATTAATTATTCCATCTCATGACTTGCTGATCATGCTAGATTTGACTCTAAATATTTGTAATCACATTATCAAAGCTTTAGAATCATTAATCTAAGCATCTAAAAATTAGTATGCAGAAAAAACAGCAAGCTGAAAATTCTGCATACTTAATTTTCAGCAAGCATAATCCCTTAAATTTCAGATCTAAAATGCCTTGAAAAATTTAATTCTAATCTTAATCTACATAACCATGGCTCTGATACCACTGTTAGCATCCCTTATATGCCATGAAAATTTCGAAATAATTTTCAGATTGCAGCGGAAAAACATATGCGGGATCCGTTCATCGCATGAACGTGTTTTAAAACCTTTCGTTTGTAGATAGATTAGAATTAAATTATTTTAAACCATTTTAAAATCATTAAAAAGATCAGATCTTCACCTTGTGCGGGTAGATGGTCTCCGCAAATCTGATTTACGTGGTATTTGATCAAGGCTCAGTGGAAGCCGCACACGCGTCCGGCCTCTACAGGTATCCACACGAAGTACTGACTCGATCGAAGCCTTTGGATCTCACCGGGGTGCTAGCTCTCTTGCAGAGATGGCTATGGATGGCTGATGTCCTCTCCTTTGAATCAACCTTTGATTGGCTTGAGAGGAGGAAGAAGAAGGAAGAACCAAAGGAACAAGAACAAAGCCCTGCAGCCTTTTTCTTTTTCTTCCTTTTGGAACCAAGATGAAGAAGGAAGAGGGCGTCTTAGGCTTTTCTTTTTCTTCTCTTGATTGTGGCTCAAAGGAGGAAGATGGAGGAGGGTGCTCACGGCTGGAATGAGGAGAAAAACATCCATCTTTTTCAAAATTCCATGCTCCCTTTTAATTAGTTAAGAGATAAGGATGAGTTCCTATTTTTTAGGAACTCATCTTTATCTCTTCTTTTGGCTAACAAGGAGGGGCGTGCGCCCCTCCTCTTTCTCCCACGCACACCCCAAGGGGAGGGGCGTGGGCCCCTCCCTCAAGTTCATTTAAATCTGCTATTTAAATAAATTAAAGGGGGTTTTAATTTGGGTCCATTGCATGAGTCCAATCCTAGTCAAAATAGGATTTTTATGAACCCATTTCAATTTTCTCCAATTCCTAATCCAATTAGAATTTAATTGAGCCATGACTCTATTGAACTCTTCAATCCTAATCCAATTAGGAGTCATGAAATTAATTAGATTAAAATTAAAATTAATTAGGACTTAAGAAAATCCTAATCTAATCAGGACTTGTTCAATTTTCAGCCCTAAGACAATTTGGACTTTAGAAATCCTATTCCAAATAGGATTCTAATTTAATTTGAAATTCTAATCCAATTAGGACTCCAAAAATCCTACTCCAAGTAGGACTCATGATCTAGTCCAA
Source organism: Phoenix dactylifera (assembly GCF_009389715.1). Lineage (NCBI taxonomy): Eukaryota > Viridiplantae > Streptophyta > Magnoliopsida > Arecales > Arecaceae > Phoenix > Phoenix dactylifera. Next base: position 104,485 of record NW_024068243.1, read on the forward strand.
TTAATTAAATCCAATTAATTAAATTAAATTACAATCCGATTACAATTATTCCTTCTTCTAGCCACTAACTCTTAGCGGGTTTTCATTTATCAATCTAATTGATTATTTGTGATTCCTAATCACATTCAACCATTGGATCGGTCAATACCTCTAATGTGTGTGACCCCATAGGTTCCATTCTGACTGGTAGTGAGATATATTATGATCTCTATCACAATATCATTGAAAACTCCTTTCAATGGGTTGAAACAATTCCAACTCAACTCACCTGGGATTATCGACCATCGAGATGATCCCTGTGAGTCTCACCATCCACCAGTGACACCTAGCAGTATGTAGTGGCCACCCAGCAGAATAGAATGATGAACCTCTAGGTGCAGCAATCGTATGATACAGTCCTTCTATCGTGGATCCCTACAGACCGGAGGTCATGGATAACTCGTCAAACCCCGTCGTCTGTCATATGTCTAGATTTATTTGACTTGAGTTCGATAGTGAAAAACTCTTTCTCCACTTTATATTTCTGCCCTGGCCAAGGTCTTAGAACTCAGTCTAACAAATCACATAGGATCACTCCTCTTCTATCAAGGTCGATAGATTCCATGTAAGTACATACCCTACTCCTACAGTGAACTTACTGCAGCCAATCTACACTATAAGGACCCATATGGCTAGAGACCATGTATACGTGTAGTCAAACTACAATAACCTCACTGTGAGTAGCCGAAGCACCGCAGGTCAAAGGACCAGTCATACTACTGCAACATCAAGCAAGTCACTGACGAGTGGATAGACATCCAAGTGACTTCTTGTCTTGGTCACGCTCAGTACCCTTGTTCTCTAACAAGCACCTGCACTATCACTTCAGTGTCCCTACACTGTGGACTCGAGTCTCGTCCATCCATAAGGAAAGCGATCTGTGCACTGATCGGATCGATCACCGTCCTCATGATGATCCATTGATCATGAGCATTTAGAAATTAATCACCAATGATACATGGCTCAAATTCTCAACTCTTAAGAATATGTACCATCATCTTATTAATTTCTTGGACGATTCATAGACACATAAACAATATGAATGAAAAGATGCCCATTTATTATTCAATAATAATAAAGTCAAGTACAAATTTATGTCCTAGAATTAATAATGTGTCCGCCAGATTGGCTTCTAGGGCATACATCTAACAACATGTTGACGTGGTAGTGGCGGTGGTAGGGGACGAGAGGGAACTCCTAATAAGCTAAGCATTGGTACATCCAGTACGGATAAACGATGCTGCTATTTTTAGCTCTCATTTTAGTGCCATGCATATCAAAAACATTGTTGACAGCACCTGCAAGACCAGAAACATTATAAACTATTTTTTTTGCATGGAAGAAAACGACCTTCAGCGATGAGTGGAGGGAGCAAGCACTTTCTCCTATGAGGGTTTCCTTTTCTTGCTTCCCCTCTCCAGCTCAACTTCTCTCTTCTGCTTCTTTGCTCTCACTGGTTTCTCCATTGCTTCTTTCGCATCCCTCTTGCCTGATCATCAAACATGGCAGATCTCTTAGAAATCAAAAAGAAAAAGAATAACCAAGACAAAAAACCTGGTAATATAAATATATTAGTGAAGGAAAAATGAACCTTTTTTAGTAAATTTTGCAAGCAGAGCCGACACAGGAGCTACAACAACCTGCATCACAAAAATGCATGCTTAGAAAATCAGGCAGAATCAGAAATTGCCTGGATAGTGCAGAGCACTGAATTATAGATGTCAATACCTCAACATTAGGTTTCTTGGTTGACTTGCCCATTTTATTGATTCTAGTTGCCGATGAACCACCCTGAGGAGAAGCAAAACAAACACAGGATAAATCAAAAAATCAAAAAATAAAAATAATTTTTGGCTCGTGGATCGTGAAGATACTGGTAGAGAAAACGAGGGAAAATTTTTCTAGTGAGAAAAGAGGAGAAAAAACTATCTTTGCAAAAAGTATGCAATAGAGGTGATGTATGCTTGTCATAAAGATCATCTTACGTAAAAACATACAAGTGTATGATGTGAAAGACTTTAATTCTCTAGCAAAGCCATATCCACAGTTCCAGTTTCATGGAGAAGATGTAAACCAGGTTTTGAATGAAATATATGATCAGTATATTAAAAAGAAAATCAAATAAACATCCTTCTTTTTTCAAAGAAAAAATTGCATGATTCTGCTAATCAATTTATGAAAAAAAATGAAAAGAGTAAATATTAAAATTGCACGATATCTTCTCCTGCTGACATATTTAGAATTGGTATACAAAATCGTAGCTATATACTACCTAGTAATATTTCATTACTTGTACCGGCCAGTAGTGGTAAAGAGCACAATACATCAACTTACCTATGAATTCATCAACCGGAAAAAAGGGAAAAGAAGTTAGCTATGAATTTGTCCGATTGCAGCAAAAATCAATGGTTCTCAATGATAGGTTGAAGTGCAATCTTCCATCCTTATCAGATCCGGTGTTTCCTTGTCACCTGAGAGCTCTAGAAGAATCCAATTAGCTTCCATAAAATTCTCATTTTTCATAAACCTAATGAAGTGCTAGCTCCATTCAAGCCCATCAACATACCTGCTCTTGACAATTCACGTATTGCTTTGAGAAGTAGTGTCCTCATGCCAACTTTTGTAGTGCAAAAGATGCCTTGCAAGTTGAGTATGTTAGATGCTTGCATATTTCATCCTTGGATGATGCTTTATGACCGAAAAGAATTGCTTTGGCAATAAAGTTCCTTCTTTGCTTTCTTTGTGCTTGTGGGATTTAATCTTGCATTATACCTGCTAGTCAATGACAGAACTACACTACAACAGCTGATATTTCTTCTTCTTCTTCTTCTTTGAAAATGATTAGCAGCTGATATTTCAATTGCGTAATTGTTATTGGCAATATGAAGGCACATAACAAGTATCTTTTGACTCTCATAGAAAGGCCTTTTGAGGATGAGCCATGTGGATTTGTTTTCATCTTCTCCTTTTTTGCTCACCTTATTGGTTCTTTATGCATGTCCTACCATTTTGCATCGGGCTATGCATGAAAAGGTAAGCATGCCCAAATAAGCTAGCAAACCTCATGCCATCCACGTCTGATCAGCATTATCTATCAAGTTATGCTTTTTTTATTTCATCCAAAGAAAAAAAAAGTTGTGCTTTCTTTATTTCATCAAAAGAAAAAAAAAAATTGTGCTTTCTTTATCAAAGTTTGAAAATGATGTTAAGTTCCTGTTTTTACTCGGCATTGCTCCATTTAATTGGTGTTGGATTTCTATCCAAGACAACTTGGGCTGGAAGAGGAATTTACCTGTAATACAAGGCTAGTAAGCCACTAGGATTTGCCGACATGATGATCCAAAAAAAAAAGAGCATGATGTCATGTTGATTTTACGTAGCTTTTTGTGATGCAAATTTCTAGTAATTAAACACTATGCAACCAATCATCAAGATGACTAGATAACTATGTAATCATAATACTATCAAGTTTTTCCATATTGCTACATCCTCAACACAGCGAGCATAATTTCTGAGAGGAGTTTGTTTCCAATTTAGAAAATCATCTATACTTCATTTAGACCAGCCTAATTAGATTCCTTTGTCTAGTTTGAGAAACCTTTTTTTTGATGCTTTTGCATAATGTGAATATTCATCGAGTTCTCTTGGATAATGCAATTATTGTGATTGCAAACTAGTTACTTCTATCTGGAAAAAAAGCATCATAACGATGTTCCTCGAATAATGTTTTTAGCCAAAATTTTGATAATATGGATTGTTGAAGAATTGTGTGCAATTTGATATTCACGGTCTTCGTCGTTCCCTAATTGACTGCTTACCTTCAACTTGAAGCAGCTTAGTGATTAGTGTAATTTTAAATTAGGCATCGCTGATAATTACTTATAAACGTAGTGCTACTCATTAAGTGTTTGAAATGCAGTCATTGTCAAGACATTTAAACAAATGCTAAATGAGGCTTTTTTTGGTCAAAATTGATGGTCAATAATTGCACAGATGTGATCATTTTTCCTTATCTTTGATTCACAATACAGAAAAATATTGAAGAGATACACTGAGATATATGTTGGAGAGTCAAAACAAGTTGGATGATTTATTGGTATGCCTTGTTTTTGTACCTTTGTAATCAAGACAACAATAACTAGATAATAAAGTGAGGCTCACAATGTTTATGTATTAGATTGTTTAGCGATAAGGAGTTCGAGTGCATTAGATGATGTTGGAGAGATAATTACTTGAAGTCAAAATGAAATAACACTGGGATCCTAAGTATAATAGAAGCGGAAGTTGCAGTAGGATTGAAGTGGTATAGAACTAACTGATTGACAAGGCATCGCATTTTTCATGAAGATCTGAGTAGGCTTGAGTAGGGCGAACAAGCTGGATTTGCATCAGAAGGGCTAAGAAAAATTGGGAGAAGGCTTAAAACATCGTTAATTGGAGGTTGTGAGAAATTGCTAAGGCTGACACTGATTGAACGTAGCTGTTCATGAGCTTGAATGGGATGAGGGCTCTTCTACTGTATTGTTATATGAATCTTCATTCATATGCTTTCCAAAGTCGATTATACTTTCATATTTCCATCATAAAACTGATTTTGTTTGTGCAATGCAATTTCATCTCTATCACTAGTGTAATGAGTGTGTTGCTTCAAGTCACAAAATTGCAGTCTATTGGGATTTCTTGTAAATATTTACTTCATTCTGATGTCTGTTGATGTCCATCTACAAATATATAGAGTATTGTTGTTACAGGCCTTACCTGAGCATTGATAGCTAATATCAAACCCTTCCATTCCAAGATCGCCGGCACCCTCATCCAAAACAAAACATACACACACAGAGATGCACCAGTCATTATATCTCCTTGAGCACATTCTATTATACTTTCCTTCTGTCGTTGCTCATGGGTGCTGGCTGAGCTACACTTGCATGATTTTCTGAATTTTTGTTTGATTTGCATTTTCTTTCAACACCTAGAGGTTTCTTATTTATAAATGCATGCCTTCTCATGGCCTACCTTATCGATTACAGGATTGGAAGTGATGTACAGAGATCGACTTGTGATATTGGTAGAAAGGATTCAACCTAAACTTTATTCAAAGCAATTAGTTGTGACAATAGCATTGCAACTGAGTTAATTTTAGAGTCATTGAAATTGTGATATGCCTATGCTAACCACGCTTTGTATATGTGGATCAAATTAAATAAATTTAGAAGACTGATTGCTTGCTTTCTGAGAAGTTTGATTTTGGTATATGTTAGAGTTATTACATCATAGCTAAGTCTAATTGTTTCTTCTATGCCATATGGCTGGTATTATAGGTGTTCACATTCTTCAAATAATTTATTGTGTGAATAAAAGTACACTGAATAAAAATTGCCAGAGGGGCATTATCTTTTTCTGCATTTTTAATTCTATTCCATATATTGATGCCTGTAAGTAATATGCCATTTGTGGGAGTTCATCTTAAATTATATTAGTTAATATCCATTAACTGATTTATTTGACCAAAGGTTATCTTGGATCAAGTTATTTGTTTTCTGTTTCAGTTGTCAGTTACTTTTCCATCTCTCTCGTTTGAAATATCCAACCAGACGAGCTATTTTTTCATTTTTCTGTTGACCACACTTTCCCCCTTCTTTTTCCACGAAGCAAACAAGTCCTAAGAGTCCTAGTTTACTTGATTAACTTATGTAAAATCTGCAAAAGGGTTTGTGGCTGGTCACTAGGGTTTCTGGCTACTGTCTTATTTTTGGTTATCCTATTTTCTTTGAAATTCTTTTTAAGGAGGTGTGCAGTTGGATGTTTTAGAAGCTATCATTCATTATGAATGACTGTTATCTCTGTAATCCAGCCTGTCGGCTTTTATTTAATGCCAACAGGAATCTGCAGAGAGAAAACTTGGGAATCAAGTTTATCTTGTTCACCAGGATGAAATTAATTTTAATTCCTAGCTATACCTGTTTTAACAATGTAACATTGCGTGATATTCTATATCTGCATAGTTCACAATTGCAAGTGGAATATCTGGTTACCTGACATGAACAGGAGAATATAGTTTGTCCTTGAGGTTTAGCTTCTTCGATTACAGGAAGATTCACTCTAGTGACAATTGGAACATCAGATGTGGTGGAATTTGTCTTGCATGTTAGATGGTTGTTTCGTTGTGAAATCTGAAATCCTGCATCTAATTGTTAACTTTATTTTACTTTTTCATAGGATTTTTCTTATTTTGGAAAAGGCAAAATATCCTTATTTTCATCATCATGTCTATTTTTATTATATTTTCTGTTTGAAGGAGCTATTTTTATTGTATTCAGTGTCTATATGGAGGAGCTCCAAAGGGTCCTCAGCTAAGAGAAATTGAACGAGGATCAGATATTATAGTGGCAACACCTGGTCGGCTTAATGACATCCTGGAGATGAGGAAGATCAACTTCCGCCAAATTTCTTTTCTTGTGTTTGATGAGGCAGACCGTATGCTTGACATGGGTTTTGAACCTCAGATACGAAAGATTGTGAATGAGATTCCTCCACACAGGCAGACTCTCATGTACACAGCAACTTGGCCTAAGGAGGTGAGAAAAATAGCTGGGGATCTACTGAAGAATCCTGTTCAGGTGAATATTGGCAGTGTTGATGAACTTGCTGCAAACAAATCTATCACAGGTGAGAATGATAACTTATGATTTTCACTTTTTTGGTCATGAGAATGTTCAATTCATGCAGAGATTTTTTCCTGTTATTACCAATGAATTGAAAAAAATTTGTATAGATATCTGATCGTATGTTAGTGATAATTACATGGGTGCTATAATCATGATATTCTACCCTATAGTAGCTTGTTTATTTGATGCTTAGTAGATTAGTGTGAAGTGCTACCTTAATTATGGTATGCCGTACTATACCGAAACAGATGGTATCGGACGTACCATACCGGTATCAGTTCGGAACCGGTACCGGTATTGGTGGTGTACCGACATTCGGTATGCCAAAAGAACCGTGTACCGTACCGTACCGATACTATGCTAGTGTGGCACCAGTTCGGGGTCTGGTACCGAGATGGCGAACTTTGACCTTGATGAATTTTAAGTTAGGGTTTTGCTAGCTAATAGATAAGCTTTATATGTCTTTATGGCTGGGTGCGTCATTTGTAAAAGGAGAGTGAATTAGAAGAAACACAAAAGGAGATGGTCTGCCAGTTTCTGTTATGGATGTCCCAATTCCCTGACAATTACACATAGAAACCATTTGCTTACTGGGCTCTGCCTGTTTTGTTTCTTGAAGCAAATGAGTCTATAATGATGTCCAACCCTTAAAACAAACTTATCGAACCTCTAAAATTTGAGCAACTCAGGTTTTCCTGGAACTCATCTTAATTTCCAACCTTTCAAAATCCAAGATCGTTGGGCACACAACTGCAGAGGCATTGGAGATGAGGACCTCAAATTTGAAGGAACTTAGCAACGTAACACTGGAAAAATGATGAGATTGAAATATTATATTGTGCAGCATGTCTTTGACATATGCCATAGCAAAGCTAGTATAACATAAGAATGGCTCACAAAAACAATCTTTCTAGACTGTAGGACATTTGAGTTAGTGCCCTTGGGTAAGTTAACCTGGAAAGAGACATGATGGCAGTTTGAGCAGTATTCTGCCAATTGCGATAGTGGAACTAGTGCAGGTGTCTGACAGACTAGTACTTATGTGTAGAGACTACAAAATAATCTGTTGTATTCTACTGTTAGATCTAGGAACCATGGTCTGAGAGTTACTGTAAGACACTTGGTTGTCAAAGCAATTTGTTATGCGGTTCTCAAGACAAATGGTTAGGTAAGGCCACATTGACTTCTGTTTATCATTTGTTCTATAACTCTGGGTCCTCTACTTGCAGCACCACAACATGGTATGCATTGGACTCCAATCCGTAGTTACTGTTGGAGGTCTCATGGGCCAAAACTGGAGGTGTTGGTCAGAGGTTGCTCTGAAGATACTAGGATCTGGTTATCAAAATGAAGAACAAAGGGACTCTTGAAAGAAGAGGAAATAAAGAGATGAAACCAGGCAACATTGAAGAATTGTTTACCTCTAATGCGAGTGAACAGAGTGCAGATTACAATATGTCTTTTAATTAGTAATATACATCATAGGTCACATGGTAACATCATAAGAAACTTTTTAGCAATAACAAAGCTGGTATGTCATCTCACTATTTAGTGAAAAATAAACAATGTCCTGTCCCTGTTTCTCTCTTAACTAATTGCAGTCAAAATATTGAGGCAGCCTTGCGTGTCGCATTTCGTAAATGTCCTAAAAAAAATTGAAAGGTAGGCATGTGGAAGAGCCTAATCAGCCTATGTAAGTTGCCTGGTGAATTAAAATGCTGAAATGTGGTATCTGGTCTCAATTAATTCAGTGTTAAAATAATACTAAAGATATAGTGATTCTATATGTGTTGGTACATCAGCTTTCAAACCTTGCCATCATATGAGACCTGTGGGTGGTGCATTGACTTGATTTGTTGCAAAAGCAGCATTTATAAGAATCTTTTCAGATGGTCGATGGGGATTGTCAGCTTCAAAAATATTCATCCCATCTATCATTTTCATGAGCGATGTTTGCTGTTTATGTGCACAATTATATGTGTGTTTGTGAGCCGCTGTGCATTATCATTTTCATTGTGTACTTGTTTGTTCATGTGCATGTGCGAGCATGTGTGGACATGATATTCCTGCACTGAAATTGTATCCTAACCTCATTACTGTGGGGAAAAATAAAATATCTTTGCATACCTACTCGTAATGTGTAATTCCTTGGCATTGGTGGCTTTTTCCCATGTGTAAAAGCTATGTTGGATAGTCTCATTCAAGATTTGCCTGAAGCAAGCTTCCTGAATCTGAGCCAATGGAGCAAGACCTACTTCAGTGCATTTTTCTCCCTTGTGGAAATGAATGCACGTGTTTGTATTCCCATTTTTCATTACATTTTGGCAGGGTACTTAATTAGAATAGCTTGTTGGATAAAGGGTCCGACATTGAAATGTGTAGAAGAGGTATCATATTTTTCAACTAGAGTGGGGCTGCAAGAACATTCGGGGCTTGCTAAATGCATTTCTAATTTAACACAATGTGCTCACCTAATGCGCTGTACTTTGGCTTTAAAGCTTGTACACATGTAGTTCATTAACAGATTTCTTTTTTTTTTTTAATTTGGTTTGGCATTGATTTTTGGCATATCAATCTCCTCCACATCCTTGAAAAGTTAACCTTAGCTTCTACATTTACATTTTTGTAAAACTATTTCTTAAATTTCCAAAACTCATGTATTGTGGACTTGGGCACCAATACCTTGCTTCTGTCTGATTTGGTGAGTGCTCTGGAGAATTCTTTGACCTGTCATTATTTGTAATCCGTTACTGTTTTCTACATACCTCTTACCTTCCGTGATAATGGTGCTTATGATATACAGTACGTGGAGGTGGTTTTGCCCATGGATAAGCAGAGGCGCCTGGAGCAGATTCTTAGAACCCAAGAACGTGGATCCAGAATCATCATCTTCTGCTCAACAAAGAGGCTGTGTGATCTGCTGGCCCGCAGTATTCGTAATTTCGGTGCTGCTTCCATTCATGGCGACAAGTCTCAGGGTGAAAGGGATCATGTCTTGTATCACTTTCGCACAGGGGAGGCACCGATTCTAGTTGCTACTGATGTTGCTGCGCGGGGACTTGACATCAAAGATATCAGGTGTGAATTTCCTTTTGGTCTCGTATTGTACAGATATTTTACTTTTGAAGGCGAAGTTGAGGAAATGCTTTATTTGTATTGTCCGTGAGTTAAAATTTGGGTCATACCTCCTTTCCTACAATCAGCTTATGAGTTTATTTTGCATATATGCATGCTTTTGAATACCCCTGTCATTCTTCTGGTTTAATTGTTACCTTTATAATTATTTATTTACCCTCATTCAGCATTAGTAGTTCAGTTCATCCTTGGCAGCTCAGTTTTGCCAGGAAAGCGAAGAAAGCATGAGGAGAGGGGGGTGTTAAAAACTACAGGATGTGTGCATTTTCAACTGTCATTCTTGCTTATGATCAATCTGTGCTTTCTCCCTTTCGTCTACTTTCCATTGAAAGAGATGCTTGTCCATAATCATCATTTGTTCAGTTAGTGAACTTTTGTACATATCTTATGGTCTTTGATTCAAGCATGATTGTATCAGTTCTAACATGTAATGATTCCTCTTACCTCACAAAGACTGACTGTTCAGGGAGATCATGAAAAGGATTTATTGAGTTCAACTGGGAGACTGGAGACTGTTTAAGCAAAGAACTCAATGCAAATGCTGTACTGGCCTCGTGGCATGTGACATTTTAGTCCATCGATACTTTGTTCTTTCAATGGTCTTGTATAGTGCAAGTTTGGTTGATTTTAATGCACATGTTAGCTTGTTATCAGGCATTGCTCTCTCTCTCTCTCTCTGTGTGTGTCTCTATGTGTGTGTATGTGTGTGTCTGTGTCGTGTCTGTCTGTGTCTGGGGTCATCGTGAATTTTCTGAATATGGTGTGCAATAACATGTTCACATATGTAGATTTTGTTTTAGAATTGCTTCTGATCTTGATGTTTATGTCAATCCAGTATCTCTAACGTTGTTGTGAAGCAAGCATGATTGTATCAGTTCTAACATGTAATGATTCCTCTTACCTCACAAAGACTGTTCAGGGAGATCATGAAAAGGATTTATTGAGTTCAACTGGGAGACTGGAGACTGTTTAAGCAAAGAACTCAATGCAAATGCTGTACTGGCCTTGTGGCATGTGACATTTTAGTCCATCGATACTTTGTTCTTTCAATGGTCTTGTATAGTGCAAGTTTGGTTGATTTTAATGCACATGTTAGCTTGTTATCAGGCATTGCTCTCTCTCTCTCTCTGTGTCTCTGTGTGTGTGTGTATGTGTGACTGTGTGTGTCTGTGTCGTGTCTGTCTGTGTCTGGGGTCATCGTGAATTTTCTGAATATGGTGTGCAATAACATGTTCACATATGTAGATTTTGTTTTAGAATTGCTTCTGATCTTGATGTTTATGTCAATCCAGTATCTCTAACGTTGTTGTGAAGCCGAGAGGGTACTGGCCACACCTATACCTCTTGAGAGGATGACAGATAGGAGGTATGGAGCTCGACTGGGAGGGCGAGAGCTACAGTCAGTGATCTCCAGGCGATAGTGGACATAGGTTCTGTACGCCGGCTGGAGGGTCGCTGGATTTGGCGGTTACGTGTGCACCCACGTGTTGCTCTATTTCTGTGGAGGGTGGCATGGGGCATTCTACCTACCCGAGGGATCTTGGCGAGGAGGGGGGTGCCAATACCAGCTGATTGTGAGGGATGCCCGGGGGAGGAGGAGACCATCGGTCATGTTCTGTTTACATGCCCGCGGGCGCGTCAGGTGTGAGGCCTCGTAGCGACTCGCCGCCAGTCTTTCATCTCTACTGAGGCCTTTTTTGAGTCAGGTGAGGGACTCAGCTCGGAGATTCGACATGGCAGATAGGGGAGTAGTATGGGCTCACGTGGCATATCACATCTGGCTGGATAGAAACGCGAGGATATTTGAGGGTAGAGGTTTCTATCCGAGATCGGTGGTTACTAGAGCTTACGCACATGCAGCTGAGTTGGTGAGCGCTGCAGCTGACTCTTCATCTAGAGATGATAAGGATACCTAGGGCACCTTTTCTTCCCCGCATAGATATGCGATGATACCGACTGGTATCCTGGGCGCCCCCACCCCCCGGTTCTCTCAAGGTGAATTTCGATGGCAGCGTAGCGGAGAGCGGTAGCAGATGTGGCGTGGGCTTTGTGATCAGAGACCACGACTCCAGATTGATTGTGGCCGGAGGCCGGCGCACTTTTGATGGATCCGTCCATATGACGGAGTTGCACGCGGCATGGGAGGGTCTTGTATATGCTAGAGTACACTTGGGTGCCCGACGGATTCTTCTAGAGGGTGACTCGACCACAGTAGTGGACTGGATTCGCTGCCGACATGCCAGGTCGGACTTGCACCCATTACTCCGGGACATCCAGAGCATGGGGGAGGAGCTAGACTTACTTCGGGTTTCACATGTGTTTCGGGAGGCGAACAGGGCTGCGAACTGGGTCGCCTCCTATGCAGCCCACCATTCTGGTTTTGTATTTTGGGATCCCTCCGACCATGTGCCACAGGCATTTGATCGTGTTTTGCTTTGTGATAGTTCTGGGCTCTCTCATCGTCATATGTAGTGAGAAGCCGGTTTACCAAAAAAAAAAAAAAAAAAGCCATATAAAGCATTTATATCCATCCATTTTTCCCTACCTGTGACACATGACTCATGTACTTATGGCCTATGTCTTGAATGTGGGAAAAATTAAATGTGCACGCGGCCGAGTCTCGATCTACGTGCGCGTTTGGATTTGAAAACAGCCGGGCGCTAAAGGAAAAATTAAATGCACACGCGGCCCGAGACTCGATCGCGTGCGCGTTTGAAAATTAAAACATCGTGGGCGTTTCACTGGCAGAGCAATTACCGTGGACGCGTCCGCGACTTCCGCGGACGCATCTGCAAAATGACCCTAATGCCCCTACTCAAACATCCCTATATAAACCCCCTATTTCATCCTATTATACACGAAAAAATTATAGAAAAATAGTAGAAAAACTATGGAGAAATTTTCTTCCTCTTAGCCACTTCCGATTTTTGTTTTTACATTTTTATTCAGTTTATTTTGTTCTTTTCAATCTGCTCTTTGCTGGATCTGCAAGTCTGATCGGGTTCGTTTTGACTTCTTCCGAGATGTACCGAAGAAGAAGTTGTAGGATCGTCGTATCTCAGAGGAGGATTGCCGGGAGATCCGTACGTAGGGGCAAATACCTCTTTGGAACAGCGTCTACGCGCTTCGACCTGCCTTCAATTAGGCTACTTTCTTCTACCTTTATTTTTAATTTAATATTAGTAGATTTGTAGGATTTGAAATTCTATTATATAAATTTATTAAATGCATAGATTTATCTTGTGCTACAATAGATTTATTTTGCATTAAAATAGAATTATTTGGATGCCGAATGATATATATATATATATATAACTCCTTTTAAGATTTTCCATTAATTGCATTTATATATTTATTTGTTTATTTAGATAATATATTGCTAACAATCCAAAGAAGTATTTGATTATTTTTTGTTAGTAATAATATAATTCATTAAATCCTTTATTGCAATTGTGGCATATTAGATTTTAATTACAATAATCATTTTTGCTAGTACATAATTAATAATAAATTATTCTGAAAAGGTTAATAATTTGTTTAACCTCCAAGAGGTTTATTATACCTCTATTTAGACTTCTCAAGAAGTAATTTCCAGATCCCATTCAAAACGGAAAATTCGAAAAATTGGTTAATACATAATAGTTAATTCAATGAATTGACTTATTAAATCTCAATCAATTATTCTAATAAAGGAATAAATCTTTTAATTCGTTGAATTGACATTTTAGATCTTAATTACAATAATTGATTTGCCATAAAATTAGTAATCAATTATTCTAATAAGGCAATAAATCAATTCTATCATATAATTTATTAAATTGATATTTTAGATCTCAATTAAAATAATTGATTTACTATACTAAATTAGTAATCAATCATTGCTAATTTGAAAAATTCAAAACGAAAAATTCTGAAATTAGTTAATCCACAGTATCTAATTTAAGTTTGCACTTAGATTATTCTAAAAATTGAATTTGTGTGATTTCTAGTGAGTATATCCACTAACTAATAGTGTCTAAGAAAAACTTGTCAAAAAGGCATACATGTCTAATAAAGGCTGGTACTTAAGTGAGCCTAGTGCTCCACCACCGATCTGGAGCTGATCTGGCTATTAGTTTTTTTTGGATATATCAATTAAGACATCCAAAGTTCAATATAAATATTAGTGCAATCTTTTGACATAGATTTTTTGCCTTCATTCAGGTGTCTGTCTCTATTATATAACCCTGATCCTATGGCTTCAAAACACTAGTGACCATCTTAGTGCCAAACCTGAAAAAATTGATAGCCATAACTTTAGGAGGTGGCAGAACCAAATGTGGTTCTGGCTCACCACATTAGGGTTAATCTCAGCCATAGGTGAAAGTACTACTGAAGTTGATAACGGATCCAACCCAACTACCTCTTCCAACACTGAACATTTTGCCTCCACTAGTACACCCTTTAGGACACTTGATGAGATAGATTATCATTGTATCCATAGAATCCTGGGTGCCCTTTCTGAGAGGCTGTATGATATCTATTACACAGCCAAGAGTGCCAAAGAACTCTGGGACATCCTAGATAGCAAATATGGTCTTGATGATGCTAGGGTAAAGAGGTTTAAGGCCTCCGACTTCAATAATTTTAGGATAGTGGACTCAAAGTCTATGAATGACCAGATTTATGATTTGAAACCCTGATCCAGCAGCTTAGGGCTAATGGAACCAATTTGGATAAATCATTCCAGGTAGCCTGTTTGATAGATAAACTACCTACTTTCTGGTCTGATTTTGCTAAGACTCTTAGCCATACCCAAGGAGTTCTCACCCTAACCCAAGTCTTGAACTCCATTAGGATTGAAGAGCAGCACAAGCTCAGGAGTAATACCTCTACTGGACCCAAGAATAATGCATATAATGGAGAGGCCCTCCTAAGAAAAATCAGAATCGACCCTTCCGTAAGAATTTCAAAAAGAAACCCTACAACCCTAGAAACCCTAACCACCACTACAATAGGAAACCTATTCAATCCTAGGGGCAGAAGAAAAAGAAAGAGGAAGGTGGTGCTCGTTTCTGTTATGTGTGTGGTCGGACCAACCATTTGTCTCCCAGTGCTTCTATAAGAAGACTGCACCTCTTCAATCTAAGAAGAAGGGTCCACACACAACCAGTGCTCAAGTCAACATGGTGACTTCCGGCGCTGGCTCCTTTGAGATAGCTTTCAGGTCTGTTTTCTTCACTCCTGAAGTTAACATGACTTTACAAGCACTTGATTGGTGGATTGATACCGGAGCTGGTATTCATATTTGTTCGGGATCGCTCCTGGTTTTCTTCTTACCAGATCTCAAGTGGAGGAGCTGTGATCATGGCAAACAGCTCGGAGGTGCGTGTGCTAGGAGTAGGACGTGTGGACTTAAAGCTTACCTCTAGAAAAGTCCTGTCACTGCACGGCGTTCAACATGTTCCAGTTGTTAGAAGAAACCTCATTAGTGGTTCCTTGCTTGTCCAGCAAGGCTTTCGTCTTGTTTTTGAGTCCAATAAGGTTGTAATTTCTCATGGTGTAATGTTTATTGGAAAAGGATTTCTTAGTGAAGGATTGTTCAAGTTGAATGTAATAGCTCCTTCAATAAATGAAAATCCTTTGATTATGAATATAGAACCCCCTTCTATCTGGCATGGTAGATTAGGTCATGTAAATTATAATTCAATTAAGCAACTTATGAACCTAAATCTAATACCAAAAAGTGATCTTAAGAACCATGAGAAATGTCAAATTTATGTAGAAGCTAAACTCTCTAGGAAGCCTTTTAAATCCGTTAATAAGGATTCAGATCTATTAGAGTTGATCCATAGTGATGTTTGTGACTCCCGTAGAACTTCTACGGGAGGTAACAGATACTTTGTGACATTCATAGATGATCTATCCAAGTTCTGTTACATCTACCTTATTAAAATCAAGGATGATGTGCTCAGCAATTTAAAATTTTTAAGATCGAAGCTGAGAACCAACAGAAAAAGAAAATTAAAATCCTTAGATCAGATCGGGGAGGTGAATATACATCTAATGAGATAACTCAATTTTGTAAAGATCATGGAATCATTCATGAAGTGATTGTTCCCTATTCTCCCCAATCAAATGGAGTAGCAGAAAAGAAGAATAGGACTTTAATGGATATGGTGAACTCCATGCTTATAAGCTCAGGAGTGCCAGAGAATTTGTGGGGAGAAGTTTTAGTTTCAGCCTGTTATATCCTTAATAGGATTTCCTCTAGAAATAATGATCTAACCCCATATAAAATTTGGAAACATAGAAAACCGAATCTTAGCTATTTGAAAGTGTGGGAGTGCTTAGCAAAAGTGAAAATACCTGATTTTAAAAGAAAGAAAATAGGACCTAAAATAGTGGATGCTATATTCATAGGTTATGCAGCCAATAGTAATGCCAATAGATTTCTGGTGATAAGTTCAGAAGTAAGTGATATTAGTAACAACAGTATCATAGAAGCCAGAGATGCAACATATTTTCAAGACACCTTTCCACTTAAGATAAGAGTAGATAGCGGTATAGCTAGTAGCTCTAGTAGAATAAGGACAAGAGAAATAGAAGTAGAAGCAGAACCTAGGAGGAGTAAGAGATCCAGAGTAGAGAAAACATTTGGAGATGACTTCTATACCTTTCTTATAGAAGACTCTCCAACTACCTTTGAGGACGCAATAAAATCCTTGGATTCACCTTTTTGGAGAGAAGCTGTGGACAATGAGATGTAGTCAATTATCCAAAATCATACTTAGGAATTGATAAATTCTCCAAAATCATACTTGGAGAGAAGCTGTGGCCTGATGGCTCTGTAGATAAATTTAAGGCTAGATTAGTTGCCAAGGGTTTTACTTAGAGACCTAGGGTAGACTTCTTTGATGTCTATGTACCTGTAGCTAGAATTACAACTATTAGGATCCTTATAGCATTAGCCTCTATTTAAGATTAGTAATTCATTAGATGGATGTCAAGACAGCTTTTCTAAATGGAGACTTAAATGAAGAAATCTATATGGTCCAGCCAGAGGGATTTGTAATCTCAGACCAAGAAAATAAAGTTTGCAGACTAGTCAGATCTCTTTATGGTCTTAAACAAGCACCCAACTGGATCAGCGACACCTTAGATGTTAAATCCACCACAGGATGTCTTTCTTTTAGGAGGAGTTGTTGTGTCTTGGAAATCTACCAAACAAACTTTGATATCTAGGAGTACCATGGAGTCTGAACTAATAGCTTTAGACACTACTAGCACTGAGGCTGAGTGGCTCAGAGATCTACTAATAGACCTCCCTGTAGATGAGTCACCTTTACCACCTGTCTTCTTACATTGTGACTGTAAATCTGCAATAGATAAATACAACCAAGAAAATGCTAATGTAAAAATGAACAGGCACTTAAAAATACGTCATAAATCATTAAGATATAAATTGAAAAATAATGTTATTGCCTTGAATTTTGAAAAATCATAAAATAATTTGGCTGATCAGCTTACAAAAGGTTTATCTAGAACAGTGGTTCTAGAGTCGTTGAGGGAGATGGGGCTTAGCCCATAAAGATAAATCACCACGGTGTGAACCCAACCTTAAAAGGTTCAATGGGTAGAAACAAACCGGAGTGTGACTAAGAGGAGCACTATTTCATGTTTTTCTCATCCCTATGGTGCTAGTGCTCATAAAAGCAAGATTAGGATATAACCCCCATTAGAGTTTTAAAGCATATAATATATACTGCAAAGAGAAGTCCCCTCGATGGTGTTTTATTTTTCTAGTCAAAACATTCTCATGATAAACAAGATTAGGATTTGCTTATGGTTTACCTGCAGCAATTCCTAATCTAAGAACCAAGAATATCCACTTGTTTGTTATTGTGATATTGAAAACTATCCGATCTATTGTTAGAACAAATCAAGTATTCCGCGCCGACATACAAAACTGACACAAGTTTACGTTAACATTGTTCCATACCTGACGCGAGGACGCAACATCCCAGAGCTCAATTCTGGAGCTCGCAAATCCAGCAGCCAATGTTTTCCCATCTCCAGACCATGCAATGCTTGTGGGGTGATCCTCCTCATCATTCGCTTCCAGGAGCAACTTCACATCACCATTCTCAGCATTCCACAGGTATATTGAGGGCCCCAATGCAACAGCTAGGATGTTGCTCTTCCCCCAGTCCAAGAGGTTTAAATAATCGTCATCCATTAGTCCTTGCGCCTCCAATATTCTGTCAGGAGTCTGCTCCACCATCAGAAAGGAATAGAATGCGGTAAGAATCACTAAAAATCGTTCTTTCTTAAATGACCACAATCTACTCGTATAGTAGATACTCCTATACCATTGATCCCCAAAAGCTTTCAAAGAAGAAATTGATGAATTAATGCCATCAACTAGTATAGTTTATTTCCATAAATTTGCTTAGACAAACTTTATAAAACCTAAAGATTATCAAAATACCCCCAGCTCATTAAGAAAGAAAGATAAATACAATCGAGTCATATAGAAGATACTCCGATCTACACAGAAAGAACCAATAACTCAAACATAAAGATGAAAACTTTCCCCTTTCTTTTACTGAGTTAAGGGATCGCGGCAAGAAAGTTCAGGCATTACCGTGGGAATGCGACGGAAGGGATTCAAGGGTCTGGATCGTTCCCACTCCTCCTGCATCATCTCTTCGACAGGAAGCACGTTCTTGCATCTTCTTGGGATTCCCCTAAAAGCCAGCATCCTGAACGGCTTCCCTTCCAAATCCAGCGTCAGCTGCTCTCTCACCTTCCGCCTATACTCATCCTGCCAACAAAATTTGGGCAAAGAAATTCAAAAAAAAAAATATATATATATATATAAAGAAAGAAAAAGATCAAGAAAGGAAAGGAGGAGATGAGGGCTTACCCTAGGGGTCAAGATTGCCGGGCGATCGTCTTTCTTCTGCGGTCTTTCCCACAGCAAGCTTTGTGCGAGCTCAAGATTCATCAGGCTCCTCGTGGGTATGAATCGATCTCCCTTGAGAAGCGAAAAGAAGAAATTAGGGGAAAAGGGTTCAAGAATTCAAGAACTCGCAAAAGAAAGAAGGGGAATAAAGAGCTAATCTTGGTTACCGGATCAACGAATCTGCTCGAGGACCGGGAAGACTCTTGAAGCCTCGTCAGGGGTGATCCCATCCCGTATCTTGGAATCCTCTAATCCATATCGGCGGCGGTCACCGATTGTTGAACGACGGAGAAGAAGCTAGAGATTAGAAGAGGAAGGAGAGATTAGAGCTTCTTTCTCTTTTCTTTCTTCGAATTGATGCAGAGACTCGGGTTTCTTGGCAGAGCGAAAGAAAGCGGGAGAGAAGGAGGGAGAGACGGGAGCAAACGGTCGGCTTCCAATCGACACCAGGGTGGGTAATACATAGAGACAGAGAGTGAGAGGGGGTGTTCTTCCCGATCCGAATAGGATTCAGGTTAGACATCGGTCGACGTTGAACCAGGGCAGGTAGCTACTTACAGTTACGATGTATAAAAATCTTCTAATAAAAATCTTCTAAACTTCTTTGTCCACTTACCGTTACCATGGAATACACGTGTCTACACACGTGGCAGGTAGCTGATCACATTTTCGCTAATGACTTTGGCTGTATCTTCCCAACTTGTTGCTCGGGACCCGCCTCGGCCCTGCCTCCGTCACCGGCGACGCTCCCCTCCGGATAAAGAAGCCGCCAGCGATCTCCCCCGCCGCCGCCCCTCCTCCCCGCACCGCCCAGTTCCTCGCCTCCGACATTGCGACCTTCGAATCCCATTCCAGCACCAAAAGATCACCCAAAAAAAAACACAAAAAATGGCAAAAAATCCCAAGAAATGATCTAAGAATATTCCATTTCTCGCTGGAACTAGCTTCGGATTCTTCTTCCTTCTTCTTCTATGATATCTTCGGCTTCGGATTCTTCTTGGTCTCAGGGGAGGAAGAGGGGTGTGGGGCTAGGGATCCACATGGAGGCGTAGA
Source organism: Phoenix dactylifera (assembly GCF_009389715.1). Lineage (NCBI taxonomy): Eukaryota > Viridiplantae > Streptophyta > Magnoliopsida > Arecales > Arecaceae > Phoenix > Phoenix dactylifera. The sequence continues at coordinate 124,327 of NW_024068243.1, forward strand.
TCCGCGGCGGACGGAGGATGATTCGAATTTAAAGAATGGGGGGGAAAGCGTGGGGGTTTCGAGCGGTGAGCGGACTCGAAAAGGGTTCTCGGCTTTGATGGTGGCGTAATGGTTACCGTGGTGGTGCGTTCCGCCTAATTTCAAGTTTTAAAATTTCAGTACCATTGGGTCGCAGGTGCAAATAATAAGCTGGGGGCTAAGCATTTTTCTCAAGGTTCGACGGCTGGATTTTCGCCATAGATAACAAGACGATCAGGTGGCAGGATTTGAGCGTGGGTTGATAGGAGCCAAGAGAGGGCGATGTGCTACGAATGTCTTAAATGGTTCCGACAGTTCAGTTGCGGTAAGTGGTGACGGGATCCACCAATCGGCAGTCACGGTCACTCTTTAGTAGTTACGAAGAAAAAAAATAGTTATTTCCTCGATAAGATGCTAAGAAAAGATGGAACCTTGTTAGAAAAGCTATGAGTCACTTTCTCATCTTAATATCAGAGCTTTGGAGTTGCCACTTTCGGATGAATAACCATCTATTTATCTATCTTCATCAAGAATTTTAAATATGGCTGCGAAATTAACAAAATCATCTTCTATGTAACTTCATAATAGAATTACTGCACCAATGCACATTCTTCCTTGCTGAAAGCAAGATCAGTCACCTAAAGCATTAGGATGGGCTATGAGTAGGTTTCTTTTTCCTTTTTTCTTTTTCTTTTTATTGTGTTTTGGGAAGAGGGGGAGAGAGGGGGGAAGATTGGGGAAGGGTTGCTATTCTGATGTGCTTTGCCTGGAATATTCATCATCATGACGTTAATGAAGAATTAAGTAAATTTATCCATAGCTTTTGATTTTGATGTCTAAACTTATCTCAAAATGTCATCACATCTGGCAACCATTTTGACTTGGATGAATCATTTTCAACCTCCTCTAAAATATCCACTCTCCCCCAAGCATTCTTACAATGTGGGACAAATTTAAAAACCAAAAGCAATTCCAAAAATTTTCCCAGCCTAGAAGAAAAGTAACAATATCAGGCATAAAATCCTGAAGTTGAACCCAGGTACCATCACGGCATAGAGGAATCACTACCATCGACAACAAGTAGATATTGGAGATAACACAACATTCCTCAAATGAAATAAGATATATGCAGAAATATTAAGTTCATCATAACCCAAAGTCTCTGCTTTTGAGAATGATATTACATGAATGATATTACGAGTTTCAGATGCATCCAATTTATAACTGACATATGTAATGATCCTTACACCTGACAATATCACTATCTACTGTGGTCTTTCTGTAATCAACATTCAGGTCAAATTCTAGCACCGACTATAATACAATTTGCCGAACTTATCGCACAACCCTAAACTGAACTACAAGTGGGTAGTAATTTGTCCAACAATTGGAACAATCTTTTTACATATCAACATTGTAATTGATTTGGCACAACAAAGAAACCGCAAAGAAAGGAGAACTTCTGGAAGAAGTTAACTAAAGCAACTAAATAAGGAATGTAGTAATTCTGATAACAAAAATAAAGTACCACAGAAAGCTTGGAAGTCACTTTTACTGCACCAAGCATATCATTCTCTAAATCCCCATCAGCACTTTCAGAGGCTGTTGATTGTAGGTTTGACCGATCAAGAAGCTTTAAAATTGCATTTTCATCCCACACAATCTTTGTGCAACCATCAATGCATTTATCCTGGTACACATCTCCCAGACCACCAACCCTCCTTCTATGCCTATGCTCACCATCAGCAGCAGCATCAGTTTTGCTGCTTGAAGCTTCTTTTGGATCTTGTCCATTTACAGTATCAGAGTCATCAAAAAGTTCTTCTGTTTCCCATCTAAGAATGTCCTCCACTTCCTTTAGAGATTTAGACTTATTCACAAATAGTTGGTCAAGCATCAATTTCTTCTTAGCAAGCTGCAAGATGCGCTCCTCGACACTAGCACGTACTACAGGCCTGTGCACCAGAAGCCTATTTGATTGCCCAATTCTATGTGCTCTATTCATTGCTTGTATATCAGCATGTGGATTGAAATCGGAATCATATATAATAACAGTATCTGATGTGGCCACAAGAGCATGTGGACAATAAGAATACAAATCGAGTTTTGATTGCTGCTTGACGATCTGCCACTGATACTGAACCATCCACTCTTTCAAATGTCTTAGGACCAAATTCTATAGTCAGGTAATCCTCAAGTATATCAAGAAGTTTTGTCATCTGCTAAAACATGAGGATGCGGTGCCCATCCTTATGTAAAATCTTGAGCATAGAATGCAATAATGCTAGCTTGGCTGATGCCTTTATGCGCATTTCATGAAGGAACTCCATTGTACCAGATTCAGGTTCAGTTCCTGGAATGAGATATGGATGATTGCAGACCTTCCTTCCTGAGGTGAATGACAATATTTAGCATTGACTGCAGAGCACCACCTTTCAGCAACTATCACATTCTTAGACTTATGCCAGCATTTACGTAGCCAGTTTAAAGCTTCTAACTGATTTGGAAAAAGTGAACCTCCTTGAAGCTCCTTCGGCTGCTCTACCAAAGAAACAACTTCATTAGAATGACCTTTAGTCCTTGGAAAATCATCCCTGGTATCCTTATCCAAAGTTTTAGATTCAAATTGTTTGAATTCAGCAATCAGATGAGAAGACTTTTCAATGACAGCTTCATCTAATCTTTCCCAAGTACACTCATCATGAGGGAGACCGCGCCATTTAAGCAAGGCTTCTTCTGTACCATCCTTAGAAACGCGAAGAGAAATAACACGCTGTGGCTCACACCGCTGTTCCTTGCAAATATGTATAACAGAAGTCCCATACTTTGCCTTGTAATTCTCCAATTTTCTTTTGGCTAAAACTTTTAATTGGGATTCAGAAGCCCAACTGTTATGGATGTTTGATTTCCCTACCCATTTAACAAAAAATTCATGCATAATACTGTCCTTGTCATTAGGCCCTGAGTCCTGCACTGCTTTGGAAGATATCCTATTTTCAGCACTTGTATCTGGTTGAGTCTCCATGCTTGCGGCATTGATGCGTTCTGAATGATAAGAGACATCTAAGCAAGAAGGCCCTGGTGTATCAGATTTTCCATTTTTGCTTGAACTCACGACTTCCACTTTTATGCTTTCCACAGAGACTTTCTGAACAGTGTCTTCACTGTCTATGGCATCTACCAAAGAGTCCTCTATGACTTCACAAGTTTTCTCAATGATGCAATGATCAGTGGAAGATTCTATGACTGACGCCATAACTTTTGCTTTATCCAGACATTCATTAGTATTATGTGTTTTGCCATTAGAGTATTCATTCATACCTTTTCTTTCGCCAACCCATTTTGCTTCACTATGGCATCCCTCCATAAGTATATCCGCAACTTTACTGCTATCATAACAGTCTTTGAACTGTTTGCCATGATTTTCTGAAACATTACAACTATAAGAAGGCAGTCCATTTGCTAGCCTTCGTGAATTACTTTCCGACTCAGCTTCTCCTGGAGAAATAGCAGATTTGATTTTTTGAGCATGAAATGAAGATATCAGAGCGCTAGTTTGCACCCAACACCCCAAATTTCGGTCAACCTTACAGACGGAAGAAATGTGGACTTATAACAATGAGTTCAGGTAGCAAATAAAAATGAAGTTATGGAAAACAAATTTTACCCTTTAATCCTCCAAAAGAGGTTTAGAAAGAAAAACGCACATCTACCTTCTGTCCTCCATCCCAAAGATGTTTTATTGTCTTATCCATACCCAGCCCTTGTTCATCCATCCTTCGTGATGAGCGAGACATTCCCTCGAGGTCGAGGGATACCTACGCATATAATTAAACATTGACCATCGAGAAACGATAATAAAATATTTTTCACAATAAAAAATGATATAACACTATGCAGAAGCATGGAATCAACAACAAGAACATCAAACCAGCTGCCTACATAATGCATAACTTAAAAAGAAGAAAACCAAAAGTAAGACCATCTGAAGGTCATAAAAAGGAAATACTCCTTTAGAGATGCAAGCAAATGAAAAGAAGGTCCGTATTGACAGAACCTGCTCATCACATTATAACAGCCATCCAAAGAAAGGCTTCTGCAAAAAATATAAAATTGCAAGACACTAAGGATAAAGAGAAAGAACTAAAACAAACATTGAGCTGTAGCAACAGAGAGAACTGATCGCTTGAGGATTAGGTGTGAGTATGCAAAGAGATTATGGCACCTTCTACTACAGAAGCTCAATGTATCACAACTCCCTTTTCAATACCAAGTCCTCTGGAACAGATGGAGGGCATAGATTCTCAGTACCAAAACCTTGGGAAAAACCTGACACCAGCGCTTGAAAGTCTTGTAGCAATTAGCTGCTGGAGCATCAGGAAAGAAAAGAATAGCAGGATTTTTAAGTTCCAAGTGAATTCGGCAAACGAGACAGCAAAACAATCAGCATCTTTTGTTCCAAAACTAGACTTCTATTGCCGATAGTGAAGAGCTCAGGTTGGTGGCCTCAACACTGGACTACCTCCAGATATCCAATATCAACAAACATGGCATTTGACCATGAAAAGACTCAACCACGCATTGTCTCCTCTAAGAAGGGTGGAAAAACGTTGGGCAAAAACGAACATGCTATTTACGTTGGGGAAGTGCCTCACTTCTCTCATATTATCTCAAGAAAAAAAATAGTATCTGTTGCAACATTCTGTTTGTAATCATGACAATGCATGTTAGGACATAATTGCAGTTAGCATCACTTGAAACAATACAGGATAGCCATCCAATGAGGACAGGCCCAACACATGAAACCATGTTGTATATACAGAAAGCAATCAAAAGAATAAACAAAACTTTCACAATGGTTCATGAATAGCGATAGCTCAACTTGTAATCTGCCGAGCAGCACCTTGATGGTTTGAACAGCTCCTTAACACCATCAATAATAATGATGCAGATACGCATGTTTGGCTCCTTTTCATACCTTGTATGCAATAGCAAAATTGATCATTAATACTCCCAATCCCCTTGGTATTGATACAAACCTGGAACAAGTATCTGTCAATGACTTCTGCAGATCACTAATGCCTCTTAACATTCTTTCACGTAACGATCAACTGCAGGATCATAGGCTGCAGCAATTCGCAGGTACTTAGCAGCTTCGGACGTCTCGCCTTCTTGAAATAGAGTGATGCATGACAATATTTAGTAAGATAACCAGGTAACGATGGTCGATCAGATGAAACTAATTTAAGAGTCCAAAACATGATGATGGGGACATCAGAGCCCTTCATCCAGATGATCCTGAGCCCCCGGATTGAGCCAGACTCGTTTATTTGCATATTTATTTTATTATTTTATTTTTGGGCTTATTTGCATTCTAGGGTTTATTTGTGGTTTATTTTATTTCTGGGCTTATTTGCATTTTAGGGCTTATTTGTGTTATTTGTGGGTTCATTAGGATTTATTTCTGTGTAAGGGGGGTTTATGCAAGTTGTGTATTTGGGCCCTATATATAGGGAACTATTTTCATGATTAGGGTTTAATGAATGATTAAGAATTTCTTTTCCTCCCAGATCTTATTCTTCCTCCTCCTCCTCCCCTTCTCTTCTTCCTGTGTCTCTAGAACCTCTTCTTCCTTCTTTCTCTCTTGTTCTTCCTTCTTCTCCTCTTTTTCCGCATTTGTGCGGCATCAACTTGGTATCAGAGCCCCAGCTTTGCCCCTGTTGCCAAAGCCACGATCGAGCATTTTCTCCCTCAATCTCCCACGGTCCACTGCCCTAGTCATTCACTCCACCAAAATCCCACCCGAGACTTCATCTCTGTCGCTTTCCCTCGGTGCTCACCAGAAGAACACACACACACTTCAAAAAAAAAAAAGAAAGAGAGAAGGTCCCTCCCTCCCTCTCGGTTGTCACAGAGAACAAAGGAAGGGCTCCGCCGGAAGATTTCCCCTTCTGCCCGTCGCCGTGTCTGCGCCAACTGCCTCCACCTCGCAGTGCCGTCCCGCCGTTGGACCGCCAACAGAAGACGCCGCGACCCCACGAGAGCCATCGGCCGCGCCTCTGTGACCACCGCCAGTGGCCGGACCCGAAGGGGCAACGGCGCCGTTCCTTTCCATCGCTGCAGCCCGTCGCCTCAGGTCCTCCGTCGCTGCGCCCACCACCACCATCAGCCACCTGCGTCGGATCCGCAGAGGGGCCGCTGCCGGAAGCCGCTGCCGGAGCCGTGACCGCCTTGCCGTTGGCTCGCCACCGGATGCCGCCGTCTGCCGGAGTCTCCCGTCGCCAGTACAGCCGCCGCGACCTCCGCCCCTGCCCGCAGCCACCGCCGCGGAGATCGGCGTATCCTCCCGAACCCATCGGGAGGTTGAAGAAAGGATTAACGGGTAAGGCCTAAACCCGTTAACCCACAACTCGGTAGCCCGGATCCGCCACCAAAAAAAAAAAAAAAAAAAAAGCAGTGCACGTGAGTTGCACGTGCGGGTCGTACGGATATCGGGTCGGGTAAAACCCGATAACCCGAATCCTAACGGATCCGAGTTAAAAAAAAGAAAAAAAAAAGAAAAAAAAGGCAAAAAAAAAAAAAAAAACTTGACCTATCGTCTTCCTCCTCCACGGCCATCCGCAACGCCGCGCCGCCACCCGTGGACGCTGTCGTCCCGTCGCCGAGCGTCGTCGCCTCCGATCTCCTCCTCCGTCGGCCGCCGCCCATAAGTTCCCGCCGTCGTCGTCCTCGTCTCGCCTCCCTTCGGCCGCCGCCCATAAGTTCCCGCCGTCGTCGTCCTCGTCTCGCCTCCCTTCGGCCGCCACCTCTTCCAACGCCGAGGAAGCTCCTTTCAGACCGTCGCCGACCACCGCCGCATATCGGAGACGCCTGCGTCCGCGTCCCCGCGCTGCCGACCCGTCTCCACCGGATCCCACCTCCCCTGCCAAAGGCCGCGCCCACGCCCGTGCTCGATCTAAGGCCCACCGCATCACCTGCGGCCCAACTGATTGCAGGGCCCGCCGACTGCTTCAAAGGCCAATTCACAAGCCTCTTCTTCATTCACAGGCCCGCCAGCCGCACCACACAGCACACCGGGTTGGCAGGTCCTTCGGGCCCACAAGCTACTTCGACCAGCTAATTCGTGCCTTCGACAAGCCAATTAAAGCCAATTGAAGGGTCCATCAGCTACAACTGTACTCCTGATCATCGCCCACAAGTGAACGACACTAGTGACCTACTTCACGACAGGAACGGTGATTACCAACGTTACCTTGTTCGGTGGAAAGGTCGACCAAAGTCTGATGTGACGTGGATTTCCAAAGCACAGTTGCAGCGCATTGACCCCGATCTTCTGGAGCAGTACGACAGCCGGCCAGACCTGTACTCGATGGGGTCGAGTTTTTCTCACCCGGAAGGAGTTGATGGGGACATCAGAGCCCTTCATCCAGATGATCCTGAGCCCCCGGATTGAGCCAGACTCGTTTATTTGCATATTTATTTTATTATTTTATTTTTGGGCTTATTTGCATTCTAGGGTTTATTTGTGGTTTATTTTATTTCTGGGCTTATTTGCATTTTAGGGCTTATTTGTGTTATTTGTGGGTTCATTAGGATTTATTTCTGTGTAAGGGGGGTTTATGCAAGTTGTGTATTTGGGCCCTATATATAGGGAACTATTTTCATGATTAGGATTTAATGAATGATTAAGAATTTCTTTTCCTCCCAGATCTTATTCTTCCTCCTCCTCCTCCCCTTCTCTTCTTCCTGTGTCTCTAGAACCTCTTCTTCCTTCTTTCTCTCTTGTTCTTCCTTCTTCTCCTCTTTTTCCGCATTTGTGCGGCATCACATGAAATGCTAGCAGAAAGTACAAATACTATGTGAAAACTCTTCAGGTATGTACCTTCCTAACATCACCAATCCTCTATAGTAGCAGGCTCTGTCCATAGGACCATCTGGCTCCTTCAACTCTGCTAGTCTTTTCAAGTGCTCGATCCCCATTGATTTATCTCCCTACAAACACACGGCATCTCGTTGATCGGTAATCCATGTAGAGTGAGAGCATGAAACTCAAATGACACTGCTTGATTTACCTGCCATATATGTGAAACACCTGCCCCGAAATATGCAAGAACTCGAAGAGCATCCTCCTCCTCTTGAATCTATCAGCAAACAAGTTAGAGATTAGATGCCATGAGATGTTTTGTTTAAGATCCATGAACAGTAAGTACATATTTTTATCAGCATTTTACATGAAAACTTAAGGGTATATTATGCAACAGCAACAGCAAATGAAGAGACCTTTGAGATTGCACGTTCAAAATATTCAGATGCTTCCAAAAATAATCCTTTAGAGCACAGAATTTGCCCCATTGCTATCCAAGCCCTCACCAGTTCAGGATTCTTGTCAGTTGCCATTCTGTCTACAAAGGCTCTATTAACTATATATAATTCGGTAAAAAAAGCACAAGAAAAATAGTCACTGATTGCCCTGGGCAAAAAATTTAAATAAAATTGATAAAGTTCTGTTACCATAGCAATGGAAGAGCCTTATCTTGCTGGCCTGCTGACAAGTTATCAAGAGCAAGCTATAAAAATCCAGAAAAACAATTATTAGGTGGCAGAAACAGTAACAGCCCAACACCCAGAAGAAATATCTTTATTATATATTCTCTACTCGCATCAAGCAATTTCTCAGGAGATAAAGTTTCTGCAGAGATTGCATGCTCCAATAGACCACTCTTCTCATGCAGAACATTCTCGTTGGAAATTTTATCCCTCATCTGAACCTTTTGTTCTGGCAAACCCAACTTCATCCGGATGTACGGATTTCTGAAGGATAATTGCTGCAACATTTAATGCTCAAAAAATGATAAGAGGGTCAAAATAAAAAATCTAGATTGCATGGATTTTAGACTTTAAAACAAATACTAAATGAAAGGCTCAAAAACTATAAAAAGAGATTTTAACAAGGCCAAGATGAGAAGCAGAGATTAATATGCAAAGGAATCTGTTAATCAAAAGTTTTGTCCTGCGATGAGAATATAAATAACAAGACCAAATTACAAAATATAACAATGAACAATTGTTAATTTTTGGGAATTCCATTATTGCTCTATGGATCTGAAGAGCTGAGATAAGTCTCATTAACCAGGAATACTGGAATAGCTTCTCACATGGTCAGACAGCAAGCTTTTAAGAAAGCTTTGAAGATAATGCTAGTAGCTGAGGGGGTAATCATAAACTAGCTGAAGTCTTCCAGTGCAATTACTTGAAAGGGAGATTTAGAGTAGCTTTAATACCTACTTAATAAGTGAAGATCTGTTTCAAACCATAATGCAGCAGTTGATGAAACCAAATAGTATTTTATAGCCTGAACAAATGTTATCTAGAAGTCAATTGTCCAACTTATCCATCCAGCATTGTCATGGGAATTAGCTGTTTTCTGAAATCTCTTACATCAATTATATCTACTATGAAGAAGAATGGAGATATGGAATGATTAACAGACACATGTTTAATAGAATTGAGTATGTTCTGTCAAGTGCAAGCTGCTGTCTGGTGCTGTAACTACCACATGTAGATCACTTGAAAGGTATACATCTACCATGAGTTCAACCATGTTGCATGCCGTAGAATCATGAATACCAAAAACAGCTAATATGGATGAAATGTTCCATTGCATTAAAAAGATTAAATAAAATGGGTAAACCTAATAAGGTTGCTACAGAGATCAAAATATTATTACAGAAAAGGCTTCAGAGTTCCTGATGCTCTCGCAAAAATGCTCTCCCAAGTGCAGGAGAATTGCACAAATAGTATACTCGGAAGTCCGAGGTCGAATCCTCAGGGAGCGGTCTATGAATTATTATTAGCGTAATTTTAGATGTAATTTTCCGTTGATTTTCAGAAATTAAAAGCAGAGAATAATATGTAATTAAACAAAGTTCAAGAATATAGAGAAAGCTAGGGATCCGGAATCCTCCTTGACAATATTACTTTCAATAAATAAACTCGGCGATTCTTGATTAAGGATTAATATGATAGAGTAGTTCTAATCATGGAGTATACAATCTGAAAACATGAATTTAACATCCAAGTATTTATCGTACTGGTTACGTCTACGACAAATCAAGCATTGAAACAATCCATGCATCAATATATATAAACCATACAAGACCTATCTAATAAATAAATATGCAAGAATCCAAAACATACCAATGGATATAAAACAATTAGAATAAAGGTTTAGAATGTACTTGATGAAAGCAACATGACAAGGGTTCATCCATCACCCTTTGCCAAAGAAATTAGCCATGGTCTGCCGTACCGGTCCGTACCGGCCGGTACGGGCCGGTATGTACCGGTCCGGCCTGGGACCGGTAATCCGGTACCGATAGCTTATCGTTGGAGTACCGGTACGGACCGGTACAGACCGATACGGGATTGGTATGGGACCGGTACATACCGGTCCGGGCTGCCACCGGTACGCCGACCGGTACCGATACCGCGGACCTTGAAATTAGCTTTCCATTACAAAAATCACCTCCCCTTTTGTTTTTTTTTTCTTTTCTTTTCGGAAACAGGGCATACCCTGTTTTTCTTTTTTCTTTTTTCTTTGAATGGCTGCTTCCCCTGTTTTCTTTTCTTCTTCCCACGAATCAGCCTCCCCTCCTTCCAGCCGAGAGAGCCCTTCTATATCCCCCTCGATGGATCCTTAATGCCAGCTGCGAGATACCCGGACGCGGACGGCTGGCTGAATGCACGTGGAGATGGAAGGAAACCGTCACGAATAGCTAGGAGCGGACGAAGGGGATGAATCTAGGAGGCGATTGCGGGCGGATCCGGCGCTGAGAACGGACGCTTCACGGGATGCTGGGATCATGGGCTCAGGCGGACACTGTGAAGGAGGCGGACCGATGCGAGGTGATTGCGGGCGGATCCGGCGCTGAGAACGGACGCCGAGGATCGTGCGTGGGAGGCTGAAAATATGGAGCGGATGCGGAGGGATGGATTTGGGATCGGAGGGTGCTTCGCGGACGGCTGGGCTTTTGCTGGGACTCGACCGGACGAATCAGGATGACTGGGCGATCATGAATCCGGAAGACGCGCGGATGGATCGCGATCTCTTCCGGACTGCCGCTGGGAAGCTTCACGAGAGGCTGGGACGTGTGAGCTGATCATGGCCGGATGTTGCTTGATCCGGAAGCTGGGATTACGGGGAAAGAAGATGATGTGGGATGCTGGGAAGCTTCACGGGCTTGGGCAGGATGAGAACGCAAGCGGACCGATGTGGGGACTCATCACGGGTGCGGACGACGTGGAGGAGAATCGTTGATCACGGGATGATCGCTGATGTGGCCACTTTCTTCCTTTTGGATCTTCTTGGCTTGATAAATCTAAGCCCTCGGATGTCCCATTGCGCGTTGCTTTAGGATGGTTGCCATATATCCCTCGAGTGCAAGTGTGCTTGATGAATGGTGGGTTCGATCAGACCATGACGAGGTTGGGCGTATGTGGTCTAAGTTATGCATTTGTCTAGGCCCAATTTATACTAAATGTGCATTGTAACTTTGATTTATGATCACCTGCACCCAATCAAAAATATAATATTAGATTAGTGATAATATCGTTATCCGTTGGCAATAACACTAATTTAAGTAATATGTAGATCGTACTTTTGTACTCTCATCACACTCCCCAACTAGCTTATTGCTAGTCTCTAGCAATTCAGAGTAAACAATAACATGAGAGTACAAAAAGTGTTGGTCAATCCTTTGACTTTTTATTAAAGCTAAAGACATAAAACTAAAATATGTACCCACTTTCGTAGGGCATCACGGTTGCACTTAGCACGTGCAACAAGCCGTTAAACCCCTAGATTACCCTAGTGGACGAGTATTGTCTCGTGAGGGTTTTCAGGGATGTTACCCACAAACATCATGAATGATATGACATGAGATCCTAAAAATATGAAATAAAGCCTAAGCTAATACACATGTAATTAATTAATATATATTTTCAAGCACGGCAACTTTCGAAACAAGGAAAATATGAAAGTGTAGTGTGCATAAAATAGTATGACTTTCTCAGAGTACTAATACCTCCACCACAACAGGGCACCGTCCGAGTTTTAGGTGCACTACTCAAGTTCACAAGTGTTTTCTACAATTTGTTAGAACCTAATCCATCAAATTTTCAGAATATCACATGTTGTCTACATTCGTCAAGAATGGTTCGTATGTAAAGAAAGAGCTATCAATCCCAACTAAACAACCCGGGTATACAGAGGTCCAATACAATGGAGTCAAACCAGCCATTACCACAAGTCACTAAGTTCAGCCTGACCAACTCATTCATGCTTATTTTTATTTCATTTTTTTTTTTTTACATATGACGACTACAGCTGTCCAACCCCATTAGGGTTTAGTAAGGTCCATGTAGCGAGCTTTCGGCCAATGACCCCCGATCCAGTTGGCTCAAGACATTAGGTGAAACACCCCTCGGACTTAATTACTTGAACCAGACTAGACTTGTCATCATTAGGATTTTTTTTTTAATAATAATTTTGCAAGAAAAGATAAGGCAGACTGAACCATATATATAGATATTTTTATTATATACGTGACTGCATCGTGACTATAGGTCAACCAAGGTCGGATCGTAAGGTACTTAGGTGATCTAGCCAGGAAATTCAACCTCTGTCTTTATGTGAAAACCAAATCATGAACCTTATAGTACGGACAAGGATACTCGTACTTCTTTTACAGATACGGCTTAATAAAAATGCATTAAACAAATGTGAACTCCTGAGGCCTTCCTATAATCATTAAGCACATGTGCGAGGATCTAATAATAGGTCTCTGATCAGTCATAGTACGCATGTGTTCCTTGCCTTAATAGTTGCACAAACTTAATATGAAAATACATGTGCATTTGCTTAGAAAGTAATAGAATAAATCAAATGCAAAAACAAGTTTTTTTTTTTTGAGAAATATTTCCCTCCTCCCAACTTAAATATTGCATTGTCCTCAATGTAATAGATACAATAGAGAAAATAATATTGGAGAGAAGAGCAATACCTTGAGCTGTTGATATCTAGAAAAGAAGACCTACAAAATAAGAAGAAAACTAGAAATAAAAGAAAAAATTAATTCTAACTAATATACAGATACCTTTGTCGTCATGCTCAGTCGTAAGAAGGCTCCCCCAAGGAAAAGGAGTCCTCTTCATTTGCAAAATTCTCAAGAAAAGATTTTAACCTGTGTCCATTCACCTTAAAAATCGTACCATCTCGTGGATTCTCAATTTCAACCGCCCCATATGGAAAAACAGTTTTTATAATGTAAGGACCTGTCCATCTCGATCGCAACTTACCAGGAAACAGATGAAAGCGGGAGTCGTATAAAAGGACTTTTTGCAAAGGTTCAAAAGTTTTTTTCAAAATTGATTTATCATGTAAGATCTTCATTCGTTCTTTACAAATCTTAGCATTATCATAAGCATCTCTGTGAATCTCGTTAAGCTCGTTCAATTGCAATTTTCTCGCTAGACCGGCATCACGTAAATCAAAATTCAATTTTCTAATTGCCCAATACGATTTATGCTCTATTTCTACAAGCAGATGACATGCTTTTCCGTAAACTAGCCAGTAGGGAGACATGCCAAGAATGGTTTTGTATACAGTACGATAAGCCCATAATGCATCTGATAGTTTCAAGGACCAATCTTTTCGTGATGGGTTCACCATTTTCTCTAAAATACGCTCGATCTCTCTATTGGCTAACTCTACCTGGCCACTAGTTTGCGGATGATATGGAGTAGCAACTCTATTGGTGACACCATACTTTTTCAATAAGGTCTCGAAAGGCTTATTACAAAAGTATTTTTCACCGTCACTAATTATAACCTTAGGCATCCCAAATTTGATGGAGCTCAGTTGGATGTGCAGACAAGAAAATCCTGGGCGACTGTATGTGATTATGTTTTGAAAGAAGACAATGATCCTATTCTTTGGGGGGATAATGCTAACTTAGACGATATTCGAGAAATGCTCAAAAGAAGGAAGCAGCCTTAACGGACTTCTAAATATCCATTCCCTATTTCCTTTGCACAACTAGCAACGAGATACATGCAATGCACATTGCAAAATAAAAATAAATATAAACACTCAAATTATATCATATAAACTTTTAAAGAGAATAACGAGATTTTTCTCTTTTTTTTGTATTTGGAGAGCGATTAGAATCCAATTTACACCTTTCTTTCTCATTTTAGAAGCTAGGTCTTTGATTACCTAACATTTTTAGAAATAGTCAAATTTATTTAAATAGAAATTATTTATGTAATGTAAGAGATGTAGAAAGGCATTTTAGAAAAATTGATAGACAGAATCAGAATAGAATATATGCTTATCCTTCTAACTAAATTTTGCAAATTAATACTCTGTTCTAAAAGATGGCATCACTTTTTATATAATTATCTTTTTGGAACTCAAGAGTTCTGTTATGATCAAAAAGGGAGAGATTGTTGACCCTGAAAGATTGATTTTGATGATACAAAACAATTGAGTTAAAGATAACTAATCTCTTTGCCTTGAGTTGCCAACTACAAATTGCATTCATATTTTTTAAGTCATGCTTTAACCTTGTAGTATCAAGAAGCTTACACACATTCACCATCATCTATTTGTTATATCAACATTTTCAATTTTGAACAGCCATAGCCAAATGACCATTTTGAACCAGGATTTAAACTCATCCACTGTGCTAAATTGAGACTAGCAATCAATTAAGGTCAATGTAAGTTCATTAATAAGTCTTCACTAAAGGCATGTTATTTAAAATGAATATGGTAAGAATCAGAAAATTGTATAATTCAAGAATTGCTTTAGAAGCACCAATAGGGATTCCTCACTGTTTCTCAATTACATTACATAGAAAAGAATATGATATTTAGTTGTAAACATGAAATTTACATGCATGTGAACTACTAAGTGAAACATATAATGATATAGTGCATCAATATAAAAGACGACTAACAAGTTACTTACAACCCTAATTTTAATCTTAACTATGGAATGGAAAAAAAAATATTATGAGATTAAGGCACAGAAAAGATCTCTTACATTTTGGGAATAATTTTGCAATTTCTCCAGCCTTCTTAAGTTGCAAAATAAGCACAGGAAGTAGGGACACCCTCAGGGCCAACGTAGATGTGGAGATTATTAACCACCTGCAATGGTGTCTATATAGTCAAATGACTATGAATTAAACATTTTATTGCAAGACGAACATGCGCTCCACTACAGTTTAATGATGAAGATTGATTGATAGTAATTTAAATGAATATCAATGAACCACACAAAAGATTACAAGCAAACATAATAGAAAGATTATAGGTCACATGAAAAAAGAAGTTTCATTCATTGAAATGTTATCAGATAAATTACTTATCAACAAGCAACATTGACTTAGTGATGCAGAAAATTTTTCAGTCAATACTCAAATTGTCACTATTAATAAACAGAATTCTTCCGCGACTACAGAAATTTTCACCCATATAAAGCATGGAGTTTATGTAAAATGAAGTTATCTATGAGTAGCCTATGAGACAAAAAAAAAATACGTGAAACAATAAGCAAGACTCCATAGAATAGGAGGGTAGCCAATTAAGAAGGCCTTAAGATATGATAACATCATATGACATAGAAGGCTGAGGTGTTTTGAGTTCAAACTACGAAAAATAGCAGTATAAAGTGGTGATTGCACTGAATAAGAATAAAGCAGTTGAATAATGACAGAGATGATAGATATGTGTAACAAAAACATACAGAAGCTCAGATGAGGAGAGAAGTTCAAATTCATGTAGAAATGTTCTAATTGCAAGACAGAATATATGCATGTATATCTAATTGTCTATGTAAATGGAGAATTTAATCTTTCGCTAATCAATGGAAAAGTAGGATCCATAGAACCTAAAACAACCAAGATAGCATACTCATTCCTCGCCATGGTATCAAGTTCTCATCCATGCACATTAGTAGACAACAAATCAAACTTGAGCAGGCGGACCATTCCACTATTTGGTTTACTTGTTGTTAACACTGTTAGAAACCTTCAGACAATATACAAACTAAAAATATGAAAATATAAAACAATTCGCTTCCCACGCTAATCTTTCTCCACACTTCCGACAATTCCAACGAACTATAGAGACAATGTCAAGAATTGGCGTGGAGGAAGTCCTATAATTGAAGATTAGCCGGCATATATAACATATCTTCTGTTTTCCAAACAATTTAACTAATTCAAAGCCCAAATAGCACAAGGATTGCCCATCGAGAAAACCCATGGAGCTCCTTAAGACTTGAATTTTCGGAATGCTTACCATGGAAGACCAGTGAGATCATGGTACCCATCAAGCAGAGTAATCACAGAGAGGACTGGGTAATACCACACGCTCTCTTCAACCGTTTCCTCCATCATCCCCGAGCCATCGGATCCGAGACTCGAGATCCCTGCTCCAGTTTCGGAGCCATCCACAGGGCTGAACTCCAGTCCCTCTTTGGAGTTCCCAATGAGGCTGTCACCTCCGGCACCGCTGCCGGAGGCGGATCCACCGCTGTCATCTGATGTGCCGCCGGTCCAGGCGTGCCATGAGAAGGAGCGGGAGGGGATTTTAGCGTAGAAAGATTGGATATTGGGATTGGAGGAGGCTGAAGAGCATGTGAGGTGGTCGGAATAGGAGAAGGGGCTATGGTTTTGGTGGGGGTTGGAGCGATGGAAGGGCGGAGGGAAAAGAGGGAAGAGGCGGCGACGGCGGAGATGGCGGAGATGGCGGGTCGCCAGAACCATGAGGTTGGAATGGGCTCTTCCCTTTTCTTCTCGTGCACCGCTGGAAGAAAGGAACAAACGGGGGGAAGGGGTTTTTTTTTTTTCCCTAAGAAAAGGGGTAGGAGGGAGGAAGGGACAAGCCCACCCCCGCTTAGCAGCCCCCACTGGGCCCCCGCCCCGCCAGGAGAATGTTCGGGCAGAAATGGCCGTGTGTTGGGCACCCCGACCGGTTTTACTCATACCCTCTCCACCCGTAGGCCCGGCTCAGCTACTCCTCTGAGCTCTGGCTCGAGTCCCACGTGTGAGTACGTCACACCCGGCACCACCCCGGCTACTAGCGGTTCAAGAGCGGTCCTACACCACAAGTCCAAGAAGGGGAGGTTTGGCCGAGAAAGAGAGAGATACAGAAGGAAGACGAGGATAGAGGAGAGGAGGGGAAGAGAGGAAACGGATCGCCTTCTATTCTAGGGCATCGATGGAGAAGAACAAGAAGGGCGAGGATCGATTTCGAAAGTGAGGGAAGGATAGATCGGGAGGGAGGGAAGGGAAAGGGAAAGGGAAAGGAGGAAGAGAGAAGAAAGAGAGAGGAGGGAGGAGGGAAGGAGAACAACTAGGCTTACGGCCCTAGCTCAGGTTTCACACCAAAGCTAATGAAAGGAACCAATTCACAATAATGAGTTAAGCAACAGTGTAATAAATAAAATTTCAAAATAAAACTGCTGAATCAAATCCTACAAGTTAAACAACAGTATAATATAGTAAGTGTGAGAACTTGAAATTGGGCCCGGTCCACTTGACCGGCCCAGCACTGTGAGGAGGGAGATCCATCCTGAAGAAGACGGGATCCTCTATTTTAGGGCGTCTTTCTCCTCCCCTTTGAGACCACCTGAAGAGGAGCCGCAAACCCCCCAGTCCCCTTCCGATTTGGGCGATCTTCTTCCTCGTGCTCCACCCGAGAGAGAGAGAGAAGGAGAGAGCCGTTGAAGCCTGCTCCTCTTCGGTTCGAGAGGTTCTTTTTCTCTGTTTGCCGCAGGAAAGAAGCCATCGGATCTTCGTCGGGGCTGAGGTAAGGGCTCCTAACTTTCCTCCCTTCCTTCCGTGATGTTTAGCCATGATTTATTGTGGTTTTTGGGCCAACCAATCGCCGAAAATTAGGTCCAAAATGGGAGCTCTGTTCGGCCCAAGAACACTCGCCGCCGCCAACCGCCGGAGGTGGTCGGCTTTGCTCCGCCACCTCCTGCCACCGTCAGGGCCGGCCACCATGGCCGCCCTTGGGCTCGATCGAGGAGGGAAGAAGAAGAAGAAGGGGGGGGGGTCACGGGCCCCCTGTTTCGTCAAAGAAGAAGAGACGAGTCGGGAGAAGAGGGAAAGGGAAGAAGAAAAAGAAAAGAAAAAGAAAAGAAAAGAAAAGAAAGAAAAAGAAAAGAAAGCAAGAAAGAAAAAAAAAAGGGAGGGGGTAGTTTACGGGTATGAACCCGAACTCGGGGTGCTAGGCACTTCTGCAGGGTCAGCCTTGGGGATATATTAAAATTTAAGTTTTTATATATATTGTGATAAATTTTAAAAGAAGAATATGATTTTTGGATATTAGGTTCTATGAGAAATTTGTGAGATTAATTGGATTTGTTGTGGATCGCGTTCAATGTAAGTAATGAACTGCCTTTTCTAGACTCTTTATTTATATAATATTAATTTTGCATCGAATAAATTGTTAATGAATTTATATGTGATTCATGAATTTTACGAGATGATTTGAATGCAAAATAGATATGTGAATTGGAATATTATTTTTCGGACTATTGATATATTTATTGTTTTTACATCGCATATGCATATTTAGATCGGATTATGATATATCTATTATGTTACAAAAAGAATTTTGATGTGCATCATATTTGAAACTCTCAGCCTGACTATGTTCTGGACCCTGCCAACTGGAGGTTATGCATTGGCAATTCTGGCCTCGCCACAGGGTATAAGTGTGGTATCTCGGCCCACTTCGCAGGGTATAAGCGCAGTATTCTGGCCCACTTCTTAAAATGTTGTCAGGATCAAGCGCTACCATTACACCAAAACTGACCGGTGTTAGTAAAGGTGCAACTCTATTTTCTTAAACCCCACCAAAGGCAGCGCCATGAGTCGACTCCGACCAGGCCTCGCCCACCCCGGACTCCGACCTGGCCTCTCCATGGGTTCAGGGACCCTCGGGTATAACCCACCTACTAACCAAGCCATCGCCGTTGGCAGGCGGCAGGACATGCTGACAGTGACCCTCCCTGTGCTGCTCAGGGACCCCGCAAGGTATGGCCCGCACAGCGGCAAAATATGTCCAACATAGGGTATAAGTACGGTATTCTAGCCCACTCCGCAGGGTACAAGTGTAGTTCTATTTCTGGCCTAGCCACAAGGTATGAGTGTGGTCGTAGTTAAAGGCTGTTGAGTTGAATGTGATTTGTTTCGAAATGGATTTATGATTATGTATATGGATATTTGAAAGATACGGATTTCAATGGATTTGTGTTTGAAAAGAAATTGATTTTGTCATTATGCTGATACGTCGTAATTTGTATTTATATTTTATGTTATTATATGATTTATCTAGTTAAGTTATTTATTACTTACTGGGTTGTTTAGCTCATTATACAATTTCTTGTTGTTTTGCAGATTCCGAGAACTAACTTATTCGAGTTTCAAAATGGGAGAGCGACTAGAAGGATAGTAGCACAAGTTATTTTTGAGTTAGAACTTATTTAGATTGAACTGTCATCTTGGACAATCATTATGATTGTTAGACATTGCAATATTTTGTTATTTAAAGAACTAAGTTTTGCATGTTGCTAAATTTATTGTTCCGCTGTATATTTAGAACCGTGGGACTTTATATTTTGAGTTAGTTAATGGAATAAGATTCCATTTTTATTTAGTTGAATTATTTTTATATATTTGAGATATTTGGTTAAGATGCCTTGCATGCTCGTGGGGAGAGTTAATATTTTTTTTTCTCCTAGGGTTAAAACATCAAATTTTTACAAGTCCACATGCCACGTAATCCCTTCTTCCAAACTACAATAACTTATCTCTATACAGTATAAATTCCAAAACTTGTTGGTGGATTTATACAAATTCTGGACCTTGATGGTACTCGATTGGAATTTTCCACCAAAATAAGTTGCCTGGTCTCTGTCTTTCTGCTTCAGCATAGACCAATCAATCGAAAGTCTACGACAGGGTTTTGCTCTTTACCAAGAAAACCCAAAATTGAAAGAAGGCAGAGTATTGCATCATTACCATAGCACCATACACTAGATAACCTAAAAAAAGATGAGATAGGATTTGTCTTCACTTTAGTTGCGCCATCTACCGCATGAAAAGATCCACCGAGTTTCTTCCGAGGAGCATTGGAACTCACAATAAAGCTTTGGCCTTCATTTTCAAAAACGATTATATGTGGGTACAGTTTGCAAACTTCTTTAAGAATTTGAGTTACTCCTTATGGTCATGCACTTGCTAGTCATCAGTTCTTCCACCTTTATCCGTAACAAGGCCCTGTTTGGGGGAGCTGTTTGTAGTAGAGCTTTTGGAAGTAGAGCTGTTGGAAGTAGAGCCGTCTGAAACAGAGCGTTTATAAAAAGTTGTTTGCTGTTTGGTAAATACATTTCTAAAGTGCTGTGGCACTTTAACATGTGTTTAGTAAACAAACTGAGAAAGTACTTTTGTATGACAAAATGATCATAAAGGACATTACCAGTAATATACAACAGAGCATAATAAAATATAATATGTATTAATACATAAATGTATAATATAGTATAATATTAATGTAATGTAATATAATATTATTATAATATAGTACTATAACGTTATGTATTATAGAATAATAATTTAATATAATATTAAATTATTTAACATAACATATCAATGTATTATGATATAATGTAATATAATATTATATTTATAGTATAATACAATAATAAATATATAAATCTTATAATTATTAGTGTAAATTAATTTTTCATCCTTCTAATGACCATTTATCTCTCCAACAAATTTTCTAGCTAGGTGATAAAATTGGTTAAATAATTACTAATATTTTTATTTATTTATTTATTTATTTTATTTGGTTATTTATTTATTTATTATTTTATTTCATTGAAATATAGAGGGGTCGCCGGCCATGGGTGGTGGCCGGCATGGTGGCTGCCACCGTGGGGAACCATGAGCTCCCAAAACAAAAAAAAAAAGAAAAAAATGAAGAGGAAGAAGGAACAGAGACGGGGGCGTTGAGAGGAAGAAGAAGATAGAGAGGGAGAGGGAGGGGTTGGGTGAGAGAGGAAGAGACAGGATGAGGGTTTTGGGAGAAAAAAGTGAGATTTAAATGGGGATATTTTGGTTCAAAAAATAGCTTCTCGACAAAGCTGAAAACAACGTTTTCGAAAAGCTCCAAATTGGAGCTTCTCCCCAAAAGCTGTTTTTAGCTTCCCGCAAAAGCTGAAACAGCTTTCCGAAAATTTTACCAAACACCATTTTTTATTTAAAAGTACTTTTGGAGGGCCAGAAAGTACTTTTTGGCCCTCCAAAAGCTCCCCCAAACAGGGCCTAAATCATCTTTAGGCAAGCTGTCAGAGACCCACCTTTTCTTTACCAAAATTTTATTTTGTTCTCCTTCACATCCATAATGTTCTCTTATTAGGGACTTCAGGAAATATGATGTGGCTTCTTATGGGTGTTTGAATATTCTTATCAGTCTTATGCTTCCTGATAGAAAAAAGCAGAGTTGGTGGTGGTGGTTGCTATAGCAGTGGGAGTGGTAGTAGCTATGCATAGACATGAACACTATGTTAATCAGACCCTTCAAATTATCTTAAAGTACCCACATTTGACACTTTAAGATGGACATTAGTGTGACACTCAGAAATAATTCCATAAATAGAAATTCTTTCATATTGAAAGGAGAGATGCTTAGAAACACACGTGCACCTGACACACATACCTAGGCCCTGTATAGCATAGCATGAAAACAACAAGGAATTAAAAAAAAAGAAGATACATAGGTTACCAATATGAAATTAGAAAGAAGAGCAGCCCAAGTCTGCTGGATAATATCTTTGTCTGCTGAAGCTTCAAATGCAATTTTCTGAGTAATGCAGTAAGAATGTTAGCAACTGATAGAACAAAACAATTCTGCTCAAAAAATGCTTCACATATATGGATTTTGGTGAAGAATTTGCTAGTACCTTGGCAAGCATTTTCTGTTGTACGACTTTGGACAGCATCTGAACACTGCAAACTACAGCTCCTGAACCTTTTTAATTTCCACCTTGTTTGCAGATAATGCATTTAATAGAAGAAAATGTAAATGGTTCCCACTTGTGATTTTTTCCCTCAATTCTTTTTCCCCACCTCAAATTCTGTTGCTTATGCTTCATTTCTAGGAACGGTTATGTGCAACAAAATTTGGATGGTAGAAGTTACCAAAGATTGCAGAATCACAAGGAAACACCTAAAAACATATGGTATTAACAAAATACACATATTCAAGACATATATATATATATATATATATATATATATATATATAAAGCAGATAAACCATGAATAAAATGGAGTTACGCATCCATAATATTTTAGAACTACAGTGGAAAGGTCAAACTCGAATAGCAGATAGTAAAGTAGCAGGAAAAAAAAAAGATCATTATAGAGTCTTGAAACTCATTGGGTTTGTGTAAGTGTGTAGAAATAACTTCCAAACTGCATCGATAATGAGCATAAGAAACGGGAATATAAAGATTTCAGAAAAGAGGAAGGATTAAACAAGAGCAGTATGGTTGATGTGAAATCCCTATACACCAGTTGCTTGTCATTTTCATAGACTTGTCAGCGTCGCCCTTACCTTCAATAACTTAACCCGATATAAGGTTATAAAAGAGCAAGATATGGAGAAGACCCAAAAGTTTAAAACTAAAGGCAAGCCCTGAAACGAAGGTTGGATCAAGAACACAAATAGGCAATTAAACATCACTCCTGTGTTTGTACATAAAATAGAGATCAAGGCTCCAGAACAGAAATTGCTAAAGGGAATTGATGTAAACCAAAATGCAACATCTTTCATCCTCCATTTTATGGCTTGTATCACTATAATTGTTGAATTAAGTATTAGAAGGGTGCAATGCAATCTATATAAAAACTGGTCCATTGTATGTGGAATGACAAGACATGGATTTATATACTATTTCTTGAACTCAGGATTAACCATCAACACCATCCACCTTACAATAAATGTACTGCATAAACAGCTCAAGCAAAATTAAACAATTAAAGTGGAGCTGTTGCAAGAAATATTAAACTGAAGGTCTGCTGTACCGACCGTACCGACGTACCAGTGGGCACTGGTACCTGTACGGTACTGGCACCGTACCGAACCGAACCGATACCGTACTGCTTCGGCTGGTTCGGGCTAAAAGACAAAAAATTAGAGCTGGTACGGGTTGCAAATGGTCGGAACCGAAAAATATAGTTATACCGTACTAATTCCGTCCGGTATCGATACGTACCGGCCCGTACTGACTAGTATGGTAGACCATGGAACAACATGACTTAAAATCTTGGATTGTAGTGGAGTCTAGCTTCTTAAAAGCTACTGAAATTGGCTCTCACCATTGTATGGCTGCATCAATTTAATTTATCTATGACCTCATACTTCTACATCAAAGGTGCAGATTTAGACATATGTACCATATTAAGCACAATAAAGCTATCAAGTGAGCTTTTAGCCAACTATTCCAACCCATTTTTAATGATCTATTTATCCAAATGAATGAAGGATACTGATCTATTTAATGCGTGAGTTAAATTCCAGTTGATCCTTGCGATGTTATAATAAGAAAATCAGAACCTATAGCATGCTAAAAGAAAAGTATAACAAATGAAGATAAATGCATATATGCATGTGCATATACATGGGTGATTGTGTTTGAATGTGGATTTGTGTATGACCATGCTAGCACATTCATGCACATGTGTCTTCATGTGTATGTATATTGCATTGTTTTATTATAACCTTGAACTATATCCAGGCCTACATACATCCATACATATGCATGTAAATTAATAAATAATATATGTATATGTATATATAGATATTTATGGATATACACACCTAGGAGCACCCATAAACACACATGCATATGCCTATAACTCAGCTTTCTCACCTGATAAGACTGAAACTGACAAATGGCCCTGCATCTTCGGTTTTAGCCGCATACTTTGATGCTTCCGGGGTCTCAAAAATGTTCCAGAATTTAAGCCTCTCATCTGCTGCTGCAGATGCTACCCTGCAACCATATGGGCTCTGAACCATGGAAAGAACTGGTGATGTATGACCTGTAAGCTCTGTAATCTTAGTCATGAATGGGTACTTCCACAGGGTGAGTTGATTATTAGGAAAACCATGTGAGCTCAACAACTCCCTTTCATTTTTACTCCACAGCAGTGCATTGACTTGGGAACCTGTATTCACTAAATCTAAGAGGTCACCAGTTTGGGTGTTCCAGAATTTAATGCACCAGTCAGTCCCACCACCACCAGATACAAGCAGATTGCGCTGAAAGGGGCACCATGCAAGGGCATTTACAGTAGCAGTACGGTCATTGAATCTATGAAGCCTTTGGTTCTTGATAGTCAACTTTAAAGACCACGCAATAGCACGTATCTGGTAGAATAGTGATTACGGATATCGATCCACAGGGATTGGGGTACAGTTGTTTTCTTAAAAATAATTGAAAAAGGAAATTTGTGAAGACTATTAAACTAAGCAATTTAATAAGAAATGCAATTAAAATAATATCAGTTTGGGGGAACCTAGGATAAGGAATTCACCACTAACATCGGAATAAGGGTTAATTGTATTTTTAATTTATTCTTGGATTATTATGCAAATTGGCTACAAGCCTAATAAGCATTCGAATAAAATTTCACAAAAGTAATTTAGGCATAATCCATCTTTAGTTAGCATGAAATGTCTACCCTAATCTAAGGTGGCAGCACATCGCATCTTCCTTAAAAATGAACTATCTTATTTTTACTTCAATGATCATGATGAACAGCTGTATAAACTTCATATTTAAAATCACAGAAATTAAACATGAAATAAAAGAAGATATTCATTAAAAACAATAAGTTCATACAACTCCAAGAATATAAAATTAAAAATATAAAACCCGTGTCCCTTTGTTAGGGTTGCATCCAGCCCTGGAGAGCTCAGCCTTCCATGGAGTCGTGGGTGATAGCAGCAGTGGCACAGCAGCGGGCTTCCATTTTTTCTTTTCTTCCTCCCTTCCCTGGATCTCTCCTTCCTTCTCTAGCAATTCATTATTTTTTTCTTTTGAGAAGTCATTCCCAAAAAGGCCCAAACTTCTCTCCCTCCTCTGTTTCCCGTGGGACTCCGCCTCCAAAAAGCTATGTGGAACCCCCCCCCCCCCCCCCCCCGGTGGGGAATTTGGCCTCTAAGGAGATCTGGGATCAGCTCCCCGATGGGGAAGGAGGAATGGTGAAGCGTGAGAGGATGAAGGAGATGATGATGCGATGGTCCCCCGATGGGGAATAAGAATGCCTCTAGCCTGCATGCATTGACTCCCTTTTATAGCCTTCACAGCCTCTGTTATCACGCAGAGGATAAGGATGAAGTGAGATGCGGTTGAAGCTGGGGTGATTTTCGGAGTTGTAGCTTATCCCGTTGACGTGAATCCAGGGAATGAAGGAGCCGAACTTCTTCAACGCATGGGAGAAGATTCTGGATGCGGCCGAGACATGGAAACTGTCGACGTGGATGCCGGGGATTATGCTCACAGCTGAAGCATGGGAAAATAGCGGGTTTGAGAGGATCTCGGAGGGGAAGAATAACATGGAATTCGGAATAGATGAAGCTGAGACGGCTGGCAGTTGGGATGCGAATGGATCACAGAGGAAGTGGATGGGATGAATCAAGGGGAGTTTGGCTGAGATTGGTTCCAAAACAGGGGAAGGCTGTGAAAGCTAAATGGGATGTTGGGAAGAAACTCGGGTTGAGCGTGGGACTGGCTTTGGTTCTGTTCGTGGGATACGGGAGATCACAAGTGGTTGCTGGTTCCTATCCGGAAGGGAAGGTGTTAGAAGTATGCCCTAGAAGCCAACGTGGCTGACGCATATTTGTAATCTGAGGCATAAATTTATAATTTGACACTTATTAATAAATAAGATTGGGCAATTTATTTTTCATTAATGTTTGTAGGCGTCCATGAATCGTCCAAGAAATTAACAGATGATGACACATATTCTCAAAGAAGTTGAGAATTTGAGGCATATGTCATTAGGGATTAATTTCTAAATGCTCCTGATCGATGGATCCATCACGAGGGATGGTGATCGATTCGCTGAGATTAGTGCACAGATCACTTAGTCAGATGGACGAGTCTCGAGTTCACGGTGTAGAGACACTAGAGTGATTATGCAAGTACTTGTTAGAGAATAAGGTACTGAGCGTGACCAAAGATAGTAGTCACATGGATGTCTATCCACTCGTCAGTGACTACTTATGTTGCAGTTGTATGACTGGTCCTTTGACCTGCGATGCCTCAGCTATTCACTGTGAGGTTGCTGTAGTTTGACGAGCATGTGAACTTGGGCCCTAGTCATTTGGGTCCTTGTAGTGCGAATTGGCTGCAGTAGGTTTATTTTAGAATAGGGTTGCATTTAGATGGGATCTATTGACCTTGATAGATTAGGAGTGATCCTATGTGATTTATGAGACCGAGTTTGATAAATTCCTGACCAGATATTTTGAAAAAAGAGTTTTTCATATCTCGAACTGGAAGTCGTATAAATTTGACATATGACAGACGATGGGGTTTGATGAGATATCCATAACCTCCGTCACGTCGGAATTCATGATAGAGGGATTGTATCATACGCTAACTGCACCAAGAGGTTCAAATATTCCATTTGGCTGGGTTGCCACCACATACTGCTAGGTGTCACTAGTGGATTGTGAGACTTGAAGGCATTCACTTGGTGATCAGTGAACCCTAAGAGTAGAACTGAAATCGTTTCAGTCCACTGAAAGGAGTTTCAGTGATATTGAGATGGAGATCTCAGTATGTCTCACTACCAGTCAGAATAGAACCTACGGGGTCACACACATAGAGGATTTAATTAGTCAGACTATCATAATTGTGATTTGGAATCATAATAGAAATCAATTATCAATATGATTGGTGATTGAATTAACCCACTAAGTGTTAGTGAGTTAATGGAAGAAGAATTAAGTGGAATTGATTGCAATTGGATTGCAATTGGGCTGATTTAATGAGCTAAATCAAATTGGGTTCGACCCAAATTGATTTGGATTCATGATTGGGTCAATTTGATTAAACCAAGATTTGTGCAGATTTTAAAGACCACATGTCGTCGTAGGATGAATATGACTTAAGTCATGTTCACACTATGCGAACTTTGAAGTCCACATGGCGTCGTAGGATGTATGCTTCCAAATCAATTAATTCTCCTAATGAGATTAGGAATCCCAATGTGATTAGAAAATTAATCAATTGATTAAATAGACACATGTCATGCATCTATGAGCACAAGGATTGGACACTTGGCATTAATCCAAGGGTGGGTTACAGTCCCATACTCTTAATAAGATTAGAAGGAGCCCTAAACCCAATCTATAAAAGGGTAGCAAGGGAGAAGTTATAAATGAATTCTCTCCTCTTCCTCTCCACGCCTCCTCTTCTTTCTTCCTCCTTCTCCACGGCAGCAAGGGGTCTTCATCCTCCTCTTCTTCCATGGTAGCAAGGCAAGGAAGATCCACGTGCAAGGTTCCTCCTTCCTCTTCCTCCATCTGGAGCAAGGTTGAAGAAAAAAGGGTTCTTCTTTAAGGAGGTATGTTGCAGATTTTTATCTTCTAATCTATATGATAGTCATGAGAGGTCTTTGCAAGGAGCTAGCACTCCGGTAAGACCCTATCTCAGATGATTAGATCCTCGTGTGGATATCTGTAGAGGCCGGACAATTGTGTGGCTCAAACAGGAACCTAGATAGATCATCAGGCTGCGGTGTTCTTCACCTGCAGTTTTTTTGAAGATGAGATCTTCAAATTAATTTCTTCTGATTTTAGTTTCAGATTTATAAATCTTAATCAACCTTCATCAGATCCTAATCTTCCCTTCCTAATGAATTCAAAGATCTTCTGGATTTGGATCCAGAAAATTTTTTGAATTCTATGATCCGAGGCACGTTCATGCAATGAACGACGTCCCGTTCGAATTCCGCTGCGAACGTCGCATCGAACGGGGCGTAACTTTCAGAAGGGACACGCCGAACAGGGGAGGGAGGCTACGGACGTGGAGTAGGGGAGTTTGGATTCGGCTGATGGCTGGGAGATGAAGCTCAACCACAGATGATTCAGGAGGATGAGGAGAAAAGGATGGAGTGCTGGATTTCATAGGAAATCTAGGAGGATCATATGCGGACGGGCTGAAGATGGCTTGTGGACACCTCGCAGACGGCTGGAAATGGAGCTAATCCGAGCTGACCACGAGATACTCGAACGCGGAGGGAAATGATCACGCAGAGGATCATGCTGGGTTCTTGCAAATGGAAGGAAGAAAACGGACTGAAGGACCTAGGATTTGAGTTTACCCGTGGATCATGTGGTTCCATTCCGAAACAGGGGAGAAAATGACGTGGAAGGAGCTTTGGATGCGGAAGGGAAGAAATCCGGAAGAAAAGCTCTTCCGTGGTGCTCGGGGAGGAAGATTGGAATTAATCCAGGTTGAATGAAGGGTTAATCAGTTGGAATGAGGGAGTTGTTCGGTTTGAAGTTTTGAATTTGATTCAGCTGGAAAGAGCCAACGACTCTGTTCTTTGGATTCGGAAGGGAGGGATAATATGGAATGTTGGGATCTTAATGCAGACGGCTGACCGTGGGATGCTGGGAGTTTGAACGAGATGTGAGGAGTGGATGGAGCTTTGGGATCCGTGCAACTACGATGGTATGCTTTGAGATATGGGAGACAAATAATTGAAGGAATTTTATTGTTTTTGAGATTAAAATAGGGAAATTGGATCACGTGGAAAAAGAGTTGGAACCAGTGGAAAGAAATTAAGGTGAATTGGGTTTTGGAGAAAAGTTCTTGGAGTCGACTTTGGAGGATGTGAAACGATGCAGTGTAGGTTTAGGCTTTATCTTATCGAGCTTGACTCGACCTGCATACATTAGGCTCAATTAATAAATAATAAATTCAAACTTGAATTAATTTATTAAAATGCAATGATGAGGGTAACACATCTTTTATGGTTAACTTTACAAAATATGTGTATTAAAATAATGATAAGTGCTATGAGAAAGATATTAATATATGCATTATTTAGCACTTATCATACCCCCAAACCTACATTTTGCTAGTCCTCAAGCAAAATAAAAACTAACTCACTTTCGCAGGAATCGCGATTGCATTTACCATATGCAATAAGGCTTTAAACCCCTAGGTGGCTCTAGTGGACGAGTTTTGTCTCGTGAGGGTTTCCGGCTCAGATACCCACAAACTGCAGTCTCTACCTAAAGAATTTATTTTATCGTTTTATAAAATCTAATTTTAAATGCATAAGTGCCAAGAATTTCAAAAGCACACAAAGTTTTAATTACTAAATTAGCCCAAATCCTAGGTCAAGATGCAATTCCAGTTGAGGTTATTAAGCTTCTGTTAGAGAGTTGTAAGGTTTATTTATACTTGGGTGCTTGGTGATATCTGGACCATACACAAGCTAAGGCTTTAGATTTTTCAAAATATTGCTAAAGCTAGTAGTTCCTAAGAATGGATCAGATAAGACATATTCACTGATTCAAAATCATCATTATCTTGCAGGATTTCAAGAGTTGTGGATATTTACTTTAATACCTCATAGGCTTTATCTGTAATATTCCAGTTTACTCGAATTTTTACAACGATGGCTTTTACACTATCGTCTTGTTCAAGGTCAATATTATTTTTTTTCGCTGTTATTTATTTATTTATTTATTTTGTATTTATAAATAAATTATGCACTTTCACTACCAGAAAACGCGCGTATAGTGACGGGAAATTCGTGATGGACCGTTATCAGTCACTATTTGTGACGGATTAGTGACCGACAGAAATTTGGTCACCGTGGTGTTAACTTAGTGACCGATTAGTGACAGACAGGTCACAAAATGCGCGGGTAGAATGGGCGCCAGAACTTAGTGACCATCATAGTGACGGGGTATCTGTCAGCAATATGATAACCAAATTTGCAACCAGACAGTGACAAATGCAGCCGTCACAAATATCGTAACCCAAGTATTTATAAATTTTTAAAAATTATTTTTGGCGGTGACAGGTTATTAACAAAAATTTCCGTCACCAAATTTAATTTTTAATTCCAAAAATATTAAAAATATTATTTTTGAGTAAATATAAATTTTAAAAAAAAAGATAAAAGGAGGAAAATCTAAAATGAAACTAAGTGTGCCCGCCGTTCCGCCCAAATTTCTTCGATAACCCAAATTCCAATTTTTCTCCAGAAAACTCAAATTCCTTCTTCTCATTTTCAAATCTCATGGTGTCGCCCATGACCCATTTGCACCCCTATTGCAACTTTCCTGCAATGGGATTGGATTTTGGAAGAAGGTCTGGAATTTTTTTACCATGCTTTATAGTTCAAAATTATTTTTTCCTTCATCCAATCAGCTTTATAGATAAAAAATAGCTTGATATGAAATTTGGGTTGCAAACCGACTTAGCCCACAGCCTTAAGGTTAGAAATAGTTTAATATGAAATTTGGCTTGCTGACCGGCTTCTTAGTAAGTCCCGAGTTAGGGATTTGGGCGGCTTCCCATCTCCTCTCGTCTCCTCTGCCTGCGGGATCTCCTCTCCGGCTCCCCCTTGCCGACTACATCACGCCTCCTCTCCTCTCCTCCACCTCCCCTCCGGCTTCCCATCTCCTCTCCTCTCCTCCACCTCCGGCCTCTCCTCTCCTCTACCTCCACCTCCGGCCTCTCCTCTCCTCCACCTCCGGCCTCTCCCTCTCCTCCACCTCCGGCTACATCACGCCTCCCGATCGCGGCTACATCACGCCTCCCGATCGCGGCTACATCACCTCGTCGACGCCCCCCTCTTTCTTGCTCGTCGGCTAGGGTTTTCAAAACCCTAAACTGGTTCTTCCCGGAGGTAAACCCTAACCCCTAAACTGGTTCTTCCCCGTCGGCGCCTGTGTTCATCTCCTTCTCACCCGGGATCAAACTTGTGGCTACATCACCCCGTCGGCGCCCCCCTCTTTCTTGCTCGTCGGCTAGGGTTTTCAAAACCCTAAACTGGTTCTTCCCGGAGGTAAACCCTAACCCCTAAACTGGTTCTTCCCCGTCGGCGCCTGTGTTCATCTCCGCCTGTGTTTGCATCTCTTTGTGTTCATCTTCATCTAGTCATTATCTGGCATAGTTAAGAAGGGAGTGGTTTTACAATACTGTGCAATAGTTTCAATCGTTTTTGTTTGCATTGTGAATAAGCTTGTCTCTGCTTTATATAATGCAGCAGGCTTGGGGGAAACTGCCATAGGACTATAGTAACTTTATAAATGCATTCCCCTGTTTTAATTGGAAGACTTCTTATCGATTCCTTTACATAATATTTTGGATTGAAAAAAAATCAGCCTCTGAAATAAAATGGAAAAAGAACAGGTGGATCCGTCGGCACCCCCCTCCCATTTTAATCACAAAAATTACTGATACGGAGGATTCTTAATGCTATATTCGTGAAAAATGAATTGGATGACCTGGGATTTTGCTCACCAAGTGGCCATCCTTTTGTCCATGCCGGAAAATCTCTAAGCCAAGATAATGGTTATAGTTGAAAGAAAGACAATTATAACCAACAAATCACTTTGTGGCTCAAAAGATTTTGGATTATTAATCATAAATATCCTTGCTAACATAACACATCAAGCTAAGGAACTATTGAATTAGGATTAGTATGAAATGTAGTGCCTCTTTTAAAGAACTGACCACCTTGCTATATTCTTGAGCTTTAACACGATACTTATCACTAGATAAAAGCATTCTCTAAAAAGACCATGCCTTACTTATTGCAAGGTGCTCTTTTCTCGAAAGAAATTTTGCTTTCCAAGTACAGGTTCAAGCGGTAAAAGAAATTACATTGGCTCAACAGTTATATAGGTGTAAAAGTGGTCAATCTATTGTCTAAGAAATTTATTTATTTTTTTGTATTTATTTATTTATTTACTCTTGTAATGATTCCTCCATGTAGCGAGCATTCAGTCAACACTCCCACATCAGATGGCATAAGGTGTTGGGCATCAAGACTCCCCTACGGACCTATGCTCGGGTTCCTCATATAAGCCCGCTGACCTTTGACAATAGGTAGCTCTTTTCGTTGTACCTGACTAAATTCACTCTTCTCTTTTTTATTATTATTTTTTTATTTTTATTTTTTAAAATAAATATGAGATAATAGTGAATTAGATAGGTATGATTCATCAGGACTCAAGGTTGCTACCAGACTTAACAACATAATGTTGAACCTAACCCTTAGAAGTGCAGGCCATGTGTGTGTGAAATTCCAAAGTAAAAATTATCTTACAACTCGCTAAAAGAACTTTTAATGAAAAGAACTCAAATTGTCTTACTCCTGACTAGTCATTAGGCTTTTAGAATTTATATACTTCGTGTGTTTATCATTTTAGCACTAAGTCATAGAAATTAAGTTTTTTTTTCCGAAAAACTTATTCAAAAAATGTGAAAATACGAAAAAAATTGGAATCCTATACCCCCAACCTAGATAAGACATTGTCCTCAATATTTTTTTTAATAATATATTATTATAATTTTTTATTTTTCGTTATTTTAGTTTGGACGTAAATATGATGCATATGGAGGATAGAAGCATTGTACCTTAGTTGCATCAGTAATATGAGGACTTCTAAAAAAAAATGCGACAAGAAAATGTGCAAAAATAATCTATGAGAATTGGGTTGCCTCCCAACAAGCGCTAAGTTTAACGTCTTCAGCCAGACGCAGTGCATCTTTAATTATCCCAATAAATAGGATCCATCAAATCAAGGGATTCAATCAACTGTCCATCTGCAACACATTCTATGTAAGGTTTCAATCTTTGACCATTGACGTTCAGGATACGACCATCATTGATGTCTTGAATTTCTACTACACCATGAGGAAAACCTTTCTAACTAAAAAGAGACCATCCCACCTAGAGCGAAGTTTATTAGGAAAGATACACAATTTAGAATTGAATAGCCAAACCTTTTGATTAGGCTCGAAAGACTTACGGTTAATGGATTTGTCATGAAAAGCCTTAGTCCTTGCCTTGTAAATTTTGGCATTTTCATATGCCTCATTGCGTAACTCTTCAAGCTCGTTGAGTTGAAGTTTCCAGTTAGAACCAGCTGCTGCCATATCAAAGTTAAACTTTTTAATGGCCCAAAAAGCTCTATGCTCAAGTTCTACCAGTAGATGGCAAGCTTTACCAAAAATCAGTCGATAGGGAGACATGCCAATAGGAGTCTTATAGGTAGTACGATAAGCCCAGAGAGAATCGTTTAACCTTTGAGACCAATCTTTTCTATCAGGGCGTATTGTTTTCTCTAAGATATGTTTTATCTCCCTATTGGAAACTTCAACTTGCCCGCTTGTTTGGGGATGGTACGGGGTGGCAACTTTGTGGGTGATTGAATACTTGCGAACCAAAGCCTCAAAGGACCGGTTGCAGAAATGTGATCCCCCATCACTTGTTGCCCAGTAGATACAACCCAAGAGGGGGGGTGAATTGGGTCTTTTAAAACTTTTATGCTGCTTTTGAAACTTTTTGATAAATTATGCTAAGTTGTACAGATGCACAATGAAAGTTCAACTTAGCAACAGTTTGATGTATAGAACGTGACTTGATTGAATATGCTTGCAACTAAAGGATGCGCGGATAAGAGTTAAGCAAGCAATTTATCTAAGTAATTAAGTGTGTTAGTTAGACAATGACAAGAAGCATTACAAACACAACAAACATATAGTGGTTCGGTGCACCCCAGCACCTACATCCACTCCCCAAGACCTCTTGGGAATTTCACTATAATCCTCTAGATTACAGCCGGTTGTTTTACAAGCTCACAACCCAACTTGTTGTTTTACGAGATCACAACGAACTCGGTCGGTTTTCACAGGCTCACCGACTCGAACCAACCGATTGTTTTCACGGGCTCACAATCCAACCCGGTTGGTTTTCCCAAAGGCTCACCAACCACAACCTTACAACGTTGGTTTTTTCCTTTGGCTCACCAACAAACCTTAACCCCTTGATTCAATCCCTTGATTGAATCAAGTTACAAGATATTAGAATAAAGGTTTAAAACAAATCAAAGCTTCTTAAACAAGCAAATATAACAATATAAACAATAGAACCCGCAGGAACCCTTTTAGCCGTTGGAAGCGTGGGAGATGATGGTTCTTCCGATGTGGATCGCGTTGGCTTGAATGTGAGCTTTGAATGCCAAACGGGAGAGAGTAGTTGAGCACGAAATCTGTTGGAAAACTTGAAGGCGCTTGATTTCTTCACTTGAATGCACTAACTCCCTTGAACCTCTTTTTCTCTCTTCTCTCTTGAATGATCTTGTATTGGGTTGGTCAGAAGTTGTTGAGAAGCACTTAAGAGGTCCCTTTTATAGTCCAAAAAGCAAATATAGCCGTTAGACACAAAGATATGACCGTTTGAAATTCAAATCTACCTAAAAAAGTTGTCAGTCGCGTCCCAGGCGCTCCGGGGACGTCTCCGCGCTTTACGGGGATGTCTCCGCTTGTTTGCGCTTTTTGCATGGGGACGACTCCGCTGCTTCGGGGACGACTCCGCGCTCCGGGGACGTCTCCGCGCTTTACGGGGACGTCTCCGCTTGTTTGCGCTTTTTGCATGGGGACGACTCCGCTGCTTCGGGGACGACTCCGCCGTTATATCTCCGAAAAATAAGTCTTCTGGAATTCTCTGAGAGAGTCAACTCCGCTTTTTCAGGGGACGTCTCCGGACGTGCCAGTTCTTCCTGTTTGTGCCAGAGACGTCTCTGAGACAACCCGGAGATGTCTCGGCTGTCCCTGATCTGTTTTCTTCAGCTCAAAAATTCTTCAATAAATTCTTGAAAAATATGGGAACTTGCCTAGACATTTCTTAACAATACTCTTAATTAACCAACTAAAATCCTCAAATAACTTGTTAAGATAAAGGGAATTATGCTCTAGTGTTTTGTATTCATCAAAATCCATTAGAGGGTCAACAATCTCCCCCTTTTTGATGATGACAAAACTTGGAGTATGTGCAATATAAAATATATTGTGTTCTAGGACTAATGCATAGCTAAGTTGCATGAATTAGAAAACATATATATTTAAAACATACTTCATGATAATGCTTTCGATTTAACCAGCTTAACACAATCAACATATTTCAATTAACACAATCAACATATTTCAATTTAAGCTGATTTGTATTCAATTCAAAACATACAGCATTATGAGCATATACTTAGATATTTCTCTTCCTTTTTGACAACATCAAAAAGGTTGCAAGATAATGAAACATTAAGCACAAAGATAAGAATACTCAAATATTTCTTTTTCTTTTTGTACTCTGATTTGCATGTCAAATTATTGCAAGAATATGAATAATATAACTCAAGGCAATAATATTAGAAAAAGATTAATGAGCATAGATCAGAGCCAATTATAATGAGAACACATCGAATGTGGTTCCAAAGATAGTTTTCAAATCAAGTGTAGGTGGAATCTTTCTCAAGTTAATTCAAGAAGTACCAAGAATGATATTCAAGGAAAGCACGAATGGAAATTTAACTTTTCTTCAATAATAAGTATGAAAGCTTGTTCATTTAAGATCTTTTGCCCAATATATTAAGTATTTTAGCAACATGAGAGCAATTGAACTAATTTTCAGAATATAAGAACAAAACTATTGTGGCATACATATCAAAATATGAATTCATGAAATTTTTGATACATCTTAGAACTCTTTTAAAGACTTTCTTTTATTTCTTTAGAGAATAAGCACAATTTGATACATAAGATAATGAATTGGCACAAAATTGAAGTTCTAAAGAGCAAGCCAATTAAGACTCATTAGTGAAGTTCAAAAATAGATTTTCTAAGAGATACTCAAGAAAATTTAACACATTATTCTCCCCCTTTTTCATTAAATTAGAGGCTCTTAAGATTTGCAATTTGGTTCAAGAGTGATGCATGAGATATACTAACCAAATAACACGCCTCAAGGTGTATCATAAAGATTTTCAGATTTAAATTTCAGATGATACATATTGGAGAGTATTAGGATCACTTTTCATTTAGTATTCTTTCCCTCTCCTTTAGTTATAGATTTATGCGATTAAGTTCCATAAGATCTTTCCTTCTGAAATTTTCTTTCTCCCCCTTAATTGATCATTCCATTTTAAGAGTTTAGAATTTGTAGATAATGTTCAATAAAATTGTCAATCTCAAAAATATATTTTCTATAAGTTTCAGCTTATTTTCATAAGACTCAAGGTTTGAGATAAGACAACCTTTATAGAACTCATCTTAAGGTATAAACTTATAATTAAAGCATGTATTGCAATATAAGGATGTTCATCAAAATCAATCCATAAAATTCTAAGTATGCATCAAAATAAAGTGTCTTTGGGATAGGATACTGAATATCTAAAGCTCCCCCTCAAAAGATGCATTCTTCTTTAATCATTTTAATTGTTGAATTTCAGATTTTAGTGATAAACGTGAATAACACTGAAATTCTGTAATATCAAGAATGTAGAGTGATCTAGAATTATTCAGAATTTATAGTAATCACTCTTTCTAATCCTTTAAGATCAAGTTATGCTTTCTCCTAATCTTAGAGAAAATGTATAAAAGTATTAATCAGAAAATGATTCAATTGAAGCTCAATTTCTTTCAAAAGCATTTACATTTTCTTTCTTTTAGAGTCATTTGAGTGAACTGAAATATTTCTAGTTTTAAGATCATTCACTCTATTGATGGAAGTCTTTAATAATGTAGGGGAGAAAAACATATAGATGATCATTGAGGTATATATATTTATAGAACTCAATTTCTTAATCATAGTTTTTCAGCAATGTATACATGAAACACAATAAATCCTTTTAATATCAAAATAAAATCATATATTTAGAAATTTTTGTTTGCAATCAAGATCATCGAAAGACACATCATTTGAACCAATATTAGTATACTTTGAAGATAAGAAATGATATGTTTCGGATGCGTATCGGAGCAATCAACCAAAGGCATCAGAATTAATTCTGTTTTTCCTAAAGTAAGACTTTATTTAAAAAATCACATTTAGTTTAAGCTTTTATACAAAATCAGATTCTGAATTACATAGGATTTTCAATAAAGGCTTTCAAAATCACATTATAGCTCATCTTAAATGATTACGATTGAAAATACATATTTCAAACATATAAGAGCATATTCAGAATCTTTGTATTAAATGTTGAGTTTTGGTACTAAATGGAGGATTTTTTTTAACAAGTATTAGGGTATTATGTATCAAAGTTAGGCAAGTAGAAAGATAGATCAAGATTAATTCATTCTGCCTAAATAGAGATATCTTTCTCTTCTCCTTTTTACAAATTTATTTAACTTTTAGATTTTAAAGATGATTGTGAACGACAAATCTGAAATTTCTTTTCAATAATACCCAAAAATTTATGCAGTATTTCAAACATTCAATCAAATTATCTAAGCATGGAGCATTACAAAATATTGAGAACCCATAATTCAAAACATCATTCCACATGCAACATATATTATGTGTTAAGTCATACATTAAGATATTAAGAACAAGCATGTCAAGGATCAAAATCAATTCTTTTCAAATAAACTCCACCTATTTAAATATAATCTTGCATTGATTTCATCCTTAAGGTGTGTTTCCAAGTGACAAAGAAATTGAATTGATTCTTCTTATATATTTTCATTTACTTTGTCTTTCATTTTTACTTTCTTATGCTCTATACTCTATTTGCTCCCTATCCGATGGAGTTGGGAAGGGGCACGAGGTACTACCACTAGCCTCCCTCTTGTGCCGTCCCTAATATGCCCTACACCGAATAGTTGGGTCAAATAGTGTCGGGTACTACCACTAGCCTTCCCATTGGCACCATCCCTATGATGAGCAATATAGAAAGTTTAAAATGTTTACTTCAAACTCTCCCTGTTTAAGTGTAATTAATTATGGATTTTATCCCTTCCAAAAGAATGCTCACACAAGTCTCACAAATGTGCCGAATATATTATGCTTGTTTTGCTTTTCCTTAAGATTGGAGTATTTGCCTTTGCTTAGATTTTACATCTCTTGAATAATATCCATTTTCTTTTCTTTATCTCTCTCTCTTTTTGTTATTCTCAAGTAATTTACATGAAAGAGCAGAATAAAGAAATAATCAAATGTATCATATAGAGGTATATCATGCAAACAACATTTTCATTATGCCCAAGAATTCGTAGCTTCTCACAAGTCATTCTAAATCAAAGTTTTAATCATATACTTGTGTATTTCATGGTTATGATATAGCCATAGAAATATTTTAGTTTGAGCAAACCATGAAACAATTTCTAAAAGCATAAGTCAATTAATACATATATGGACATGATATCAAAAGATTAATAATTAAAGAATTTAATCATGCCATAATAGGATTTAAGTTATTGACTTTGCTCAATTAATTTGTGAGAAAGGTATCTAAAATTACCTATTCATTATATATTCTTCAGGCCAAACTAGATTTCTTATGTGTGAACTTTTGACTGAAGAAGATCCTTTCTCTTGTTTGCATGTGAATGTTTATTGTATCTTACATGAAGATATCCTTCAAGTTGAAATCTCTCATTTTTCTTTCTTGAAGGAAGGTCATTAGTTTCTTTAAGATACAAAGCATTCATTCAACATAAATATTTTTTTTTAACTAAATGACTCAATATAAGATATGACAATAGTTGCATGTTGAGTCACTTTACTCAAGAGATTGCCTAAATATAAGCAAGTACATATCACTTGAACTGAAGAGATAGTTTCATTAACCAAGATAGTTCAAGGACAAGCATGTGAGGCAATAGACAGATTTATCAAGGTCAAATCAATTTAGTTTAGATTCTATTTGCTTAAGATAATTATCAATAAGATGTGTTAACTAAGTTTTAATCAACTTATCTTAAACGTTTGTTTCTATCAAAATTCAGATTATGATGTATTTGTTATCAATAACATATGATTAATTAAAGTTAGATTGAAGTCTTGCACAAGGTCACATAATGAGCATACAATCTGGTCTACTAGCTGTATGATAAAATAATTATTCTATCATGCTTCAATACAGCTTTAAACAATAGATCTACTTTGCTCATCCTTTACAATTTCTACAAGATGGGGTCATAGATATACCTTCTTCACGCCAATCTTCTATAAGAGTTTTCTTGTGGACTAACGTTGGTCAATGAAGATCCCCTTTCCTGTTTGTCTTAATTTGGAGTTTGAGAGAAGATGTTAATTCATTCATCATATTTCAAACTCACCTTGCAATATAACTATTCATATAAATTTTCATTGGTAGAACAAAAATGATGCCATCAATGTGTGCTATGAGCAAGCAAGATATCATAGATTCTTCTTTTTGATGCATAGATTTATCATTATTACTTTCTATCAAAAAGGTTGCTTAAGCTTTTATATCATGCTTTTGATGCTTGTTTCAAATCATATAATGCTTTATCATATTTGTAATGAGTGTTTTCAAATATGGTGGTTATCTAACATATATAAAGTAAGCACATAGGAGTCCATTCTACACACTCATTTGATAAGATATAACGTTTATAAAGCAAACAAATGATAAGGGTGATTTTTACTTCTAATCATGCAAGAATCTTATCAAGATCTATTTCATCTTTTCTTGATTTAATCTTTTAGTAGTCATCATTAAGTGTATATCTGAAAAATCCAATTTGGTTCTAATTAACAAGTTTTTCAGATTGTTATATGTAAAAGATTTAACCATATAATTTGATTTTAGTATTTTGATAATAGATCATTAGTCTCATAAAGAATAAAATGAATTGATACTTCTACAACTAGAATTTTTCATGAATGTTCTATATGCATTGCTTGATGAATGATATTCAAGGATAGCAATATCTTTATTAGATTTGGCATTATTTTTCAAGAGAACATATCAAGCATAACATGTACGACTGAAAAATATGAGAGATACGCAATAGTTCGTTTTCTATTTTTCAGAAGATCAGAAGAAGTGTTCATCAATGATAGATCTAATAGAAGTCATATGTATGACAAGTAGTGATGATAGCTTTTAAAAATCATTTAAGTAGATGACTATCATACAACATTGCCCTTTTTCAATTCTTCAAAGATTCTATTAATCCTATTTTACCTATAGTGTTCTTGGTGCAGAAAGAATTGTATTCAATATTATTTTCTGTGCACAACTTAACACAAAAATTGGTTTTTAAAACTATGCCGTGATTTATAGTTTGCAAACCTTTATCATTTGATCGCTTTTTTGTGAGTTTGTGCCAATACAGAAAATATTTCAATTTGAGTGCCAAGAACAAGGCTAATGTAGGCTTTTGAAAAATTAGTGTTGGAAACAACATCTCTAGATTTAGAAATTATTTTTGTTTGTTTCCTTAGTTAGCATGCATAGTAAAACTTTGACCTTTAAGAGGATAATCTAAGTAAGCCTATGGCAAGGTCTTTTGAGATTAAGTACATACTAGCATGAGCTGATTTCATATGCCAAATATGGTTTCTTTAATCTTGGTATTCATAGTGCATATATTCAAAAGCATACCAAGTACACATTATCATATCTATGATCAATAAACAATAATGCCATAGATAAAAACTCTCAATCAAGCATATAGAGAATTCATAGAGTTATTCTTAATAAGTTGATTAATCATTTAGCACCTTATCCAATAGTGAGTAAAATGAAATGATTTGATTATATTTCCAAAAGTATTTTCTATATCACAAAATTGATCACTACTAGCAAATCATATCAGATACTAAAGCACAAATAATGATGAGATGCAAGAATTACTGATTTCATTATTTTTTTGTTAATAACTTTTTAAGTTTCTTTATGTTCCATGGGTACCTTGGTACACCTATGTGTACATTTTCATTTTCTCATTTTGGGTACCCAAGCTTGCTTGAGTCCTTGAGAGTTAGGACATAGGGTTCCTTTTGGAACCCATATCTGTTTAATAGTAATAACTTTACCATTTGATTTAATTATACTAGAACGATAGGTAAAGTTGTTATTCCCATCCTTTTCATTTTTGAAATAAGTTATCTTATTTAATGGTTTGTTTGGTGAATTAATAACCTTTTTCTCTAGAGATTTATTGTTAAGTAAAGAAGTCAAGCCAAGTTTTGATTTATCATAAGTAACATATTGGCTTTCAAACATCATTTTTAATCGTTCTGAACTTACGGTGAATTTGTCAATAAAAGATTTTAATTGATTAATTTCTTTACTTAAGTTTTGATTTTCTTTAATTAAGCTATGATTTTTCTGAATCAATTCTTCTGAAAATGACCTTAAGCTTTCATTTTCAGAATTTAGTTTCTTAAGATTTTTATTCTTTACAGTTAATTTTCTACATTCACTATACAAATCATGAAAAGCATTTAATAATTCATCATAAGAGAATTCTTCTTGAAAATCATTTGAGGTAAGAGTAGATTCAGATTTTACCTTGTCTTCTTGTGCCATAAAGCACAAGTTGGTTACCTCTTGTAGTTCCTTGGAGCTAATATCATCATTGTTGCTCCTAACTTCTATTTTCTTGCTAGACTCTTTCTTGGTCAAGGCTCTCTTCCTTTTTACCTCTTTCTTCCTTTCTTCTTGCTTCCTCTTCTTCTTTGTCTTTAGGAAGCTGATTTGCCTCGGAGTCGACTCGGACCTTATTGGAGTCGACTCGGTGAACTTGAGAGTCGACTCTGAGATACTTGGAGTTGACTCGACTGAGGGAGATTCAACACCCTTTTCTGCAGTCTCATTGTTAGTATATAATTGAAGCACATGTGAGCTAGTCTGAGATTTATCATAAACATTTTCTAAAGTATCCCAGATCTCCTTAGCAGATAAGCATGCAGAAATTTCATTAAAATTTGATTCTTTAATAGCACAGTATAATATGTTCATAGCATTAGCATTCAACTGTGCTAAGTCCTTTTCATTAAAAGTTTGAGAGAGTGTGTGAAGGTCATTTATTATGATTTTCCATAAGTAATAGTTTTGTGATTGAATAAAAATGCGCATGCGTATTTTCCAATGTGTATAGTTTATGCCATTAAATAGTGGAGGTGTATCAATTGATTGTCCTTCTCCTAGAAAACTATCTATTTAAGTTGTCATGATCTTTGGCTCTAGTCGGTTAAGACTACAAATAATATTTGAGCACCTGCTCTGATACCACTTGTTGCCCAGTAGATACAACCCAAGAGGGGGGGTGAATTGGGTCTTTTAAAACTTTTATGCTGCTTTTGAAACTTTTTGATTAATTATGCTAAGTTGTACAGATGCACAGTGAAAGTTCAACTTAGCAACAGTTTGATGTATAGAACGTGACTTGATTGAATATGCTTGCAACTAAAGGATGCGCGGATAAGAGTTAAGCAAGCAATTTATCTAAGTAATTAAGTGTGTTAGTTAGACAATGACAAGAAGCATTACAAACACAACAAACATATAGTGGTTCGGTGCACCCCAGCACCTACATCCACTCCCCAAGACCTCTTGGGAATTTCACTATAATCCTCTAGATTACAGCCGGTTGTTTTACAAGCTCACAACCCAACTTGTTGTTTTACGAGATCACAACGAACTCGGTCGGTTTTCACAGGCTCACCGACTCGAACCAACCGATTGTTTTCACGGGCTCACAATCCAATCCGGTTGGTTTTCCTAAAGGCTCACCAACCACAACCTTACAACGTTGGTTTTTCCCTTTGGCTCACCAACAAACCTTAACCCCTTGATTCAATCCCTTGATTGAATCAAGTTACAAGATATTAGAATAAAGGTTTAAAACAAATCAAAGCTTCTTAAACAAGCAAATATAACAATATAAACAATAGAACCCGCAAGAACCCTTTTAGCTGTTGGAAGCGTGGGAGATGATGGTTCTTCCGATGTGGATCGCGTTGGCTTGAATGTGAGCTTTGAATGCCAAACGGGAGAGAGTAGTTGAGCACGAAATCTGTTGGAAAACTTGAAGGCGCTTGATTTCTTCACTTGAATGCACTAACTTCCTTGAACCTCTTTTTCTCTCTTCTCTCTTGAATGATCTTGTATTGGGTTGGTCAGAAGTTGTTGAGAAGCACTTAAGAGGTCCCTTTTATAGCCCAAAAAGCAAATATAGCCGCTAGACACAAAGATATGACCGTTTGAAATTCAAATCTACCTGAAAAAGTTGTCAGTCGCGTCCCAGGCGCTCCGGGGACGTCTCCGCGCTTTACGGGGACGTCTCCGCTTATTTGCGCTTTTTGCATGGGGACGACTCCGCTGCTTCGGGGACGACTCCGCGCTCCGGGGACGTCTCCGCGCTTTACGGGGACGTCTCCGCTTGTTTGCGCTTTTTGCATGGGGACGACTCCGCTGCTTCGGGGACGACTCCGCCGTTATATCTTCGAAAAACAAGTCTTCTGGAATTCTCTGAGAGAGTCGACTCCGCTTTTTCAGGGGACGTCTCCGGACGTGCCAATTCTTCCTGTTTGTGCCAGAGACGTCTCTGAGACAACCCAGAGACGTCTCGACTGTCCCTGATCTGTTTTCTTCAGCTCAAAAATTCTTCAATAAATTCTTGAAAAATATGGAAACTTGCCTAGACATTTCTTAACAATACTCTTAATTAACCAACTAAAATCCTCAAATAACTTGTTAAGATAAAGGGAATTATGCTCTAGTGTTTTGTATTCATCAAAATCCATTAGAGGGTCAACATCACTAATGATAGCTCGGGGTGTGCTAAAGCGACTAAATATATTTGTTTGTAAAAACTTAACCCCAACCTTATGATCATTAGTCCTAGTGGCAACAGCTTCTACCCACTTCGAGACATAATCTACCCTAACAAGAATATACTCAAAACCAAAAGAATGCGGGAAAGGACCCATGAAGTCAATACCCCAGACATCAAAAATTTCTATAATTAAAATGGGGTTAAGTGGCATCATATCTCTACGGGTGATTGTACCCATTCGCTGGCATCGCTCACAAGTCCGACAAAAATTGTGAGCATCTTTGAACAAGGAGGGCCAATAGAATCCACTTTGTAAGACTTTAGCTGCAGTTTTTCTACCTCCGAAATGTCCTCCGCAGGCTTGGGTATGACAAAAATCAAGAATACTCTGAAATTCACGTTCAGGTACACATCGATGGATTACTTGATCAGGACAGTACTTGAACAGATCGGGGTCATCCCAAAAGTAGAACTTAACCTGCGAAAAGAATCGATCCTTGTCCTGCTTGGACCAATGATCGGAAATTTGTCCTATGGCAAAATAGTTTACTATGTTGGCAAACCATGGTGTTTTTACTTGTTGCATTTGAAACAATTGTTCATCTGGAAAGGAGTCATGAAGTGGGGAAGTGCTATGAGAAGGCTCGAGAAGGATTCTAGACAAGTGGTCTGCTACAACATTTGTGGTACCTTTCTTATCACGAATTTTTAGTTTAAATTTCTGGAACAACAGGATCCAT
This sequence comes from Phoenix dactylifera, assembly GCF_009389715.1. NCBI lineage: Eukaryota > Viridiplantae > Streptophyta > Magnoliopsida > Arecales > Arecaceae > Phoenix > Phoenix dactylifera. The sequence continues at coordinate 169,039 of NW_024068243.1, forward strand.
CGAATTAGACGAGGCTTGGTGTCCTTCTTTGAAAGGAGGTACCGGAGAGCAGAATGATCAGTGAACACAATAACCTTGGATCCTAAGAGATAGGATCGAAACTTGTCCAAAGCAAACACTACAGCCAGTAATTCTTTCTCAGTAGTGGTGTAGTTCAATTACGCACTGAGAGTGTCTTACTAGCGTAGTAGATGACATGAGGTAACTTATCTAGTCGTTGTCCTAAAACCGCCCCAATGGCATAGACAGAAGCATCACACATGAGTTCAAATGGAAGGGTCTGATCGGTTCTTTCAATTTCAAAAATAAACCACGCAATAGCACGTATCCTGTAGGATAGTGATTACGGGTGTCGGTCCACAGGGATTGAAGAGTAAGTTATTTTTCTTTTAAAAATAAATCAAGAAGAAGGATTTGCTAACTTGATTTAACTAAATTAATCTATGAGTACGAATTGAAATTTTTCAAAGTAGATAGATCTAGGGTTTGGAATCCACCGCGTAGCATTGCATTAGGGACTGTGTTCTTAATTTTTATCTTTTGAAGAGGCATGCAAATTGGTTACAAGCCTTTTAAAATAAAAGCATAAAGAGTGTTAGAAAGATCCATCTTCGGTGTAGCATGAAGTGTCTACCTAAGTATGCTAATCTAAGATGCAGCACACTTCATCTTCCTAGGCATGAATCATCTTAGACTACTTTAGCAAACATGATTAGTAACTAGCATGCTCAAAGTTTAAGTATCATAAAGGAATATTTCATTGAAAATAAGAATTTAAACAAGTTCCAAAATAATAATAAAAATAAGAACTACAATGCCCTGATACATTGCTAGGGCTTCATCCAGCCCTAGACTAGACGTTTAGCCGCGCATGGCTTCCGGACGACCTCCCATCTTCAAATGAAAGCCTTCACCTTCCATTATTCCCAATATATCACAAACTATTCTCTTTCCCCCCTCCTTTCTCTCTTTTTTTATTTCTTTCTCTTCCGAACAGAGGCTCCTCCTCTGTTCTTCAAACCGTCGCCTCCCCCCTTCTCTTTGCCGATGGCTTCTTCATATAGACCCTCTCACCGGTGATGGATCCCCTGGGAGTACGCTGGTGAGGATGCGAATCCCGGATGCTCATCCGATGGGAGCTGGTTGCGGGATTAATGTGGAGTGAAAGAAGAAGGATTCGCCAATTCCATGGGATCGCGGACGGTTGGAATGGCTCCAATCCGGCAGAGGGAGACGGCTAGATGCTTGATTTCATGGGATGCTGGAAGCGTTGATCATGGAGGAGTGATTTCCGGCTGCTGGGAGGTGGAACGGGCGGCGGATGGCACGCGGTTGATGCGGCTGGGAGGATCGATCGCGGAGGAGCTGGATCGTTGATTGCAGCCGGCTGGGATCGCGGAGACTGGGATGGGATCCGGATGCGCCACGGGCGGAGGAGGAGGCGGAGACGCTGGGATTTCGACGCGGCTTGATGGCGGAGCTGGATCTCGGCTGCGGGCTGCGTCACAGGTGGAAGACGAGGCGGAGATGCTGGTTGCAGCGTGGAGCTGGAAATCCGGAAGAGGAGATGGCATGAACGCGGTGGGCACGACGCGGGATCGACGGGAGGAAGGTGGACGGCCCTGATGCAAGGAGGGAGGAAGAAGATAAACAGTGGCTCATATATATATATTTATATTTTTTTTTATTGTAACACTGTTCATATGAACAGTGTTTTTCACGGAACACTGTTCATATGAACACTATTACCTCGGATTACTGTTCACCTGAACAGTGATTCCAGTAATTTTTGGGAAAAATTATTTTTCTTGCTTTATTTTGACGTGAAAATGGGCATATATGAATTTAAAACAAGGATCTCCTCTATTTTGCTTAGTTTGGAAACGTGATGCAAAGAGGGGAGTTTCTGAACCGTTGGATTGCTTGGATAGTGGTTGCGAGAAAGGAATAGGATTGGTTTGGGAATTGGCTTTGGATTTGAGGTAGGTTATGATCTTTAATTTGCTTGAACTTGGTCTCGAGCCCAATGTTATTTAAATTCAATTCTTGCTAAACTGCTTCAGACCGGACTCGACAAAACTAAAAACAGGACCGTGACTTAATAAAATTAATCAAACATTTTCCCCATACAAAAATAATTAATTATAGTTTTCAATCTAATTAGGACCAAAATCCATTTAATTATAACCTTAGCTTGATTACAACTCTATCAGGTTACCAAACCGGGTTAACACAATCTCCTCCTTATATGTTTTCCTGTAATTTTCATGAAAGATTGCAAACAAGAGAGAGACAAGTTCAGAGTCTGATTTAAGAAAAGAATTATTTACTTTTTATCGTATTTTAAATTTATTTCAATGATCATTCAATTTCATGGTAAAATATGTATTTATCAGTTTAAGAACATTGATAAGTGCTATGGAAAGATAACTAAATTATAGATTATTAAGCACTTATCACACCCCTAAACCTATGTTTTGCTAGTCCTCGAGCAAAATTAGAAAAGAAAAACTCTAACTCACTTTCGCAGGCATCGCGATTGCATTTACCATATGCAACAAGGCTTTAAACCCCTAGGTGGCCCTAGTGTACGAGTTTTGTCTCGTGAGAATTTCCAGCTCAGATACCCACAATCTGCTGTCTCTACCCAAAGATTTTTTTTTTTCATAAAAGCTAGTTTCAAATGCATAAGTGCCAAGAATTTCAAAAGCACACAAAGTTTTAATTACTAAGTCAATCCAAATTCTAGGTTAGTATGCAATCTAAGTTAAAGTCATTAAGTTTCCATTTAGGGAGTTGTAAGACTTATTTATACTAGAGTGCTCGATGAAATCTGGACCGCTCACAAGCTAAGGGTTTGGATCTCCAAAATGTTGCTAATACCAGTAGTTTCCAAGGATTGGTCGAAAGAACCTGCTCACTGATTCAAAATCATCTTATCTGTAGGATTTCGATAGTTGTGGATGTTTACTTTAGTACCTCATGGGCTTTATCTGTAATATTCCAGTTTACTCGAATTTTTACAACGACGGCTTTCACACTATTGTCTTTTTCAAGGTCAATATAGAGTTTTTTTTTTAATAAAGACATATAAATTGTGCACTTTTACTCTTGTGGTGATTTCTCCGTGTAACGAGCAATCAGTCGACAACTCTCACACCAGTTGGCACAAGGTATCAGGCATCAAGACTCCCCTACGGACTCATGCTCGAAGTTCTCATCACAAGCCCACTTGACCTTTGACAATAGGTAGCCCTTTTCGATGTTCCTGACTAAATCCATTATTATTGATGATTTTTTTTTTTTTGGATTAGATAAGTATGATTCATCAGGGTCCAAGGTTGCTACTATACTATCAACATAATGTCGAGCCTAGACCTTAAAAGTGTCGGCCAGTGTGTAGTGAAATTCCGAAGTATTAATTAGCTTATAACTCCCTAAGAGAGACTTAATGAAAAGAACTTAAATTTGTATTACTTCCGACTAGTCATTGGGCTTTTTAGATTTTATATACCTTGTGTGTTTATCATTCTCGCATTCATGTATAGAAATTAGGTATATATATATATATATATATATATATATATATATCCAATTGTGGAGTGATTGATTATAATCCTATTTGATTTTGATGAGCTCAAAGCATTTGAGTATATCTTATACTAATGAATTCAATCTAGTGTTTCAGCCAAATATTTGTGAATTTATGTTTAAGTGTCTCTAGCTTTGGTTCAATACATTTTGGCTAAGTATGGAAATCAGTTTGAACCAAAGTCTGAAGCTCGAGTCGACTCCGGAAGATTACGAGTCGACTCCAAGTGTTTCAGAAGCTCTGGCACATGCTCGAGTCGACTCCGGTACACTACGAGTTGACTCCGACTGAGAACTGATAGAAAGACAGAAAGTTGATTTTCAGACCCTGTCAGCGAGTCGACTCCAGAAGGGTTCGAGTCGACTCCGATGGTTGCCGAGTCGACTCCCGACGTTTCCGAGTCGACTCCAAAGGGTAACAGAAGAAAGACAGAACAATGTATTTCAGACCCTGCAACCGAGTCGACTCCAGAAGGTTACGAGTCGACTCCGAAGTTTGGCGAGTCGACTCCTAGTTAAGTACGAGTCGACTCTCAGAGGAAAGCAAGACTAGAAGGCAGTTCAAGCCAAAACACAGAGGATCAGTTTTCGGATTCTGAGAGCCGAGTCGACTCCAACAAAGTGCGAGTCGACTCCGAGGCAGTTCAATTCAAAACACAGAGAAACAGTTTTCAGATCCTGAGAGCCGAGCCGACTCCAAGTACTCCCGAGTTGACTCCCAAGTCAGCCGAGTCGACCCCAACAAAGTGCGAGTCGACTCCGAGGCAGTTCAACTCCAAACACAGAGGATCAGTTTTCGGGCTCTGAGAGCCGAGTCGACTCCAAGATGATCCGAGTCGACTCGAGAAAGAAATACAGAAAAACAGATCTCTGGAACCCTGAGAACGAGTCGTCTCCGGAGGGCTGAGTCATCTCCAGACTTTGGCGAGTCGACTCCAGGGTTGGCCGAGTCGACTCCAGAACGGGACAGCACTTTAATTCAAATCCTGAACAGTGGGCGAGTCGTCTCCAGTAAAGTGTGAGTCGACTCCAGCAACAGCCGAGTCGACTCCAGATCGAGCGAGTCGACTCCGACCCCAACGGATACACTGTCAGGAGTTGCAGAGTGTGCAGAACGGCCACAAAAAGATGTCTAACGGCTAGTTTTCAAAGTGGACTGCTTAAATAGCCAGAGTGAACAGTAGTAGATATCAAGAGAGCTATTCCATTCAAACAAAAAGGGATTTCCACCTACCAAAGGCTCTCAAGAGTAAATACAAGAGAAAGAAGGAAAAAGCGCATTGAACTCCATCCAACAAACGTTTCCTTCGCATTCAAAGCTCCCCTTCTGACAGCAAATCTTCAGCACATTCAAGAGGAGTTGCAGAATTTGAGAAGCCCCTTTCTCCACATCCAAAAATCTGTTTGAGGGCTTCTAACTCTTCTTTGTTCATATTGTTTATATACGCTTTTCAAGAAGCTATCCTTATACTCGTTTCAAACTGGTTTTCTTACTTGATTCAATCAGGGGATTGAATCAAGGGTGTTAAGGTTGGTTGGTGAGCCGAGGGTAAAACCAACGTGTAAGGGTTCGATTGTGATCCCGGGAAAACAATCGGGTGGTTCTAGTCGGTGAGCCTGTGAAAACCGACCGAGTTCGTTGTGATCTCGTAAAACAACAAGTTGGGTTGTGAGCTTGTAAAACAACCGGCTGTAATCCGAGGAATTATAGTGAACTCCCAAGTGAAGCTTGGGGAGTGGACGTAGGAGCAAGGGTTAGCTCCAAACCACTATAAAATCTCTTGTGTTTGTGATTGTTTCATTGTCTCTTCCATTCCCTTCATTCACTGGATATAGTAAACTAATTAATCCACTTGCAATAAGTTTTAATTAGTTACTCACAAGGTTTTTTAATTGCAATAATTACTTAAAACCCAATTCACCCCCCCTCTTGGATTGTCTTTTTGGGCAACAAGTGGTATCAGAGCCGGAACTCTTCTATCAAAAGAGTAAAAGATCAAAATGACAACCCCATTTGGATCTTCTCATATTGAGGGGCAATCCACCCATAGACCTCCATTCTTTAATGGAACCGACTACTCCTATTGGAAGGCTAGGATGAGGATATTTATCCAAGCTCAAGACTATGAGATTTGGAGCACTATAGTTAATGGACCATACATCCTATCAATTTTTGTAGAGGGTGTTACTATACCCAAACTTGAAAAAGATTGGGATGACAATGATATTAGGAAGGCACAACTAAATGCCAAAGCAATGAATGTGCTTTATTGTGCCTTAGACCGTAATGAATTCAATAGAGTCTTAACTTGCAATTCTGCAAAAGAGATATGGGATAGGCTTGAAGTGACCCACGAGGGCACGAATCAAGTAAAAGAATCTAAAATAAACATACTAGTTCATAAATATGAACTATTTAAGATGGAATCTAATGAAACTATCACTTGCATGTTTACTAGATTTACTGATATTGTCAATGGCCTAAAAAGCCTTGGCAAAAATTATACTAACAGTGACCTTGTCAGGAAGATTCTTCGATGTTTGCCAAGATCATGGGAGGCCAAAGTAACGGCAATCCAAGAAGCCAAGGACTTGAACAAGCTTCCACTTGAGGAGCTTCTTGGATCCCTAATGATGCACGAGCTCACGATGAAACAACACAGCGAAGAAGAATCCTCTCATAAGAAAAAAGTAATAGCTCTCAAATCTACTTCTTCTAACAAGGATTTATCTTGCAGTAGCTGCAGTGAAGAAGAAGATAATGAGGGAGATGATGATGAGGCTCTTCTCGTGCGAAAGTTCAGAAAATTCATCAACCGAAAGAAGTCCTTTCATCAGAAGAGAGGTCCCTCAAGTTTCTACTACAAGGATAAAGGTAAGGAAAGAAAAAATGAAGGAATCGGATGCTATGAATGCAAGAAGCCGGGATATTTCAGAGCTGACTATCCCTTGCTCAAGAAGGCCAGCAAATATAAGAAAAAGAAAGTCCTCGTCTCCACCTTAACGGATTCCGATTCATCATCATCATCATCGGATGAGGAACAAGAGGAAAATGCCAACTTCTGTTTTATGGCGAACGAAAATGAGGTAACATCTGAAACGCATTCAGATTTTACCTTTGATGAATTGTATGATGCGTTTAATGAATTAATTGATGAATATAAGACAATAAATCTTAAGAATAAAGAGCTAAAACTAACCAATCAATCTCACTTCCATAAATACGATAAATTAATTAAGGATAGGAATTTTATCTTTAAAGAAAATTTAGAACTTAAAACAAGCAAGCAAATGTTAATTCAAAAAACTAATACCTTAATTAAAGATAACAAAAAACTAACCAAAAAAATTTCAGAACTTAAAAACGATAAACAAACTATAAGAGATAATCTCACAAAAGACTTAAACATACTAAAAACAGAAAAATAAAAGTTAGCACAAGAACTTGAAAAATACAAACCTTTTGTAGAAAAATTCACATATAGTTCTGAAAAATTAGAAATGATACTTAATAATCAACGAGCTGTGTTTAATAGAGCTGGTTTAGGGTATAAACCTAAGAATAAGCAAAAGCTCCTTAGTAATTTTTTTGTGAAAGCAGGGGAAAGCAAAATTAAGAATATAACCTGTTTTTGCTGTGAAAAAATAGGACATAAAGCTAATGTGTGTGACCATAGAAAAGAAAAAGCTAAAAGAAAAATTAAAAAGATTTGGGTTCCAAAAGGAACCAACATTACTAACTATGAAGGACCCAATAAAACTTGGGTACCTAAAATTGTATGATTTCCTTGTGTAGGAGTGTCTTGCAGCCAAGGTCGACAAAAACTGTTGGTACTTGGATAGTGGCTGCTCAAGACACATGACGGGTGACAAAGAGCAATTCTTCACCCATGAGCCTAAAAAGGGAGGTGCAGTGACATTTGGAGACAATAACTAAGGTCACATCGTTGGTATAGGTAAAGTACAAATCACCTCCTCAACCTTTGTTGATAATGTACGATTTGTAGATGGTCTTAAGCATAACTTACTTAGCATAAGTCAATTATGTGATAGGAATTTTGATGTTCTGTTTAAGCCAACCCTATGCATCATAACCAACTCAATTGACAATAGCTTAGTATTCAAAGGAATAAGACGTTGAAATGTGTACGTAGTAGATCTTGAAGATCTTGCCAAAAATAACCCTTGCTTAGTAGCTAGTGATACTAAGGCTAATGATATAAGTTGGCTATGGCACCGTAAGTTATGTCATGCAAGTATGGATACAATATCAAAACTAGTTAAAAGAGATTCTGTAATAGGTTTGCTAAAACTAAAATTTGAGAAAAATAAAATTTGTGAAGCGTGTCAATATGGCAAACAATCTAGGAGCTCTTTTAAATCCATAAATTGTGTCACTACTACTAGACCCCTTCAACTACTACACATGGATCTATTTGGACCAACTAGAACTACAAGTCTTGGTGGAAACAAGTATGACCTTGTCATTGTAGATGATTTTTCTAGATATACATGGGTCATGTTCTTAGCTCATAAAGATGAAGCATTTTCTGTGTTTAAGAAATTTCATAAGGAAGTTACTAATTCAAGAAATGCTTCAGTTATAGCTATTAGGAGTGATCATGGAACGAAATTTGAAAATCATCTATTTGACGAAACCCAATTCACCCCCAAACCTAAACCTAACATTGTCCTCAATGTTAAAGAAATTTAAGAGAATTGGGTTGCCTCCCAACAAGCGCTAAGTTTATTGTCTTCAGCCAGACACAGTGCATCCTTAATTATTTTGATAAACAGGGTTCGTCAAATTAAGGGATTCGATCAATTGCCCATCGGTAACACAGTCCACATAAGGTTCTAACCTTTGACCATTGACTTTTAAAACATGTTTACCATTGAGGTGTTGGATCTCTACTGCACCATAAGGAAAGACCTTTTTTACTATGAATGGTCCATCCCACCTAGAGCGAAGTTTATCCGGGAAGAGTCGCAACTTTGAATTGAATAGCCAAACCTTTTGACCAGGTTCGAAGGACTTACGGTTAATATTTTTATCATGAAAAGCCTTAGTCCTTGCTTTATAAATTTTAGCATTTTCATAAGCCTCATTGCGTAATTCTTCAAGTTCACTTAGTTGGAGTTTTCGGTGAGGACCAGCTACTGCCATGTCTAAGTTAAACTTTTTGATAGCCCAGAAAGCTCTATGTTCAAGTTCTACCGGTAAGTGACAAGCTTTTCCAAAAACTAATCGGTAGGGAGACATGCCAATAGGAGTTTTGTAGGCAGTACGATAGGCCCAGAGTGCATCATTTATCCTTTGAGACAAATCTTTCCTATCGGGATGTACCGTTTTTTCTAAGATGTGTTTTAACTCCCTATTGGATACCTCGACTTGTCCACTCATTTGGGGATGGTATGGGGTAGCAACTTTGTGGGTGATGTTATATTTGCGAGCCAAAGCCTCGAAAGACCGGTTGCAAAAATGAGATCCTCCATCACTGATGATGGCTCGGGGTGTGCCAAAACGACAAAAGATGTTTTCATGTAAAAATTTAATCACAACCTTGTGGTCATTAGTTTTAGTGGCGACAGCTTCTACCCATTTTGAAACATAATCAACCCCTACAAGAATATATTCGAAACCAAAGGATGGTAGAAAAGGGCCCATAAAGTCAATACCCCATACATCAAAGATTTCTACAATTAAAATAGGATTGAGAGGCATCATATCTCTACGGGAGATGGTACCCATCCGTTGGCACCGTTCACAAGTTTGGAAAAAGTTATGGACATTTTTGAAAAGTGTGGGCCAATAAAATCCACTCTGTAAAACTTTTGCTGCAGTTTTTCTACCCCCAAAATGTCCCCCACAAGCTTGTGAATGGCAGAATGAAAGAATACTTTAAAATTCGCATTCGGGGACACATCGATGGATTACTTGATCGGGACAATACTTGAATAGATCAGGATCATCCCAATAATAGAACTTTACTTGTGAAAAGAATCGGTTCTTGTCTTGAGTTGACCAATCATCAGGAATTCGTCCTATGGCAAGGTAATTTACTATGTTTGCAAACCATGGCGTTTTCATTCCTTGTACCCCAAATAATTGTTCATATGGGAAAGCATCATCTAAGGGTGAGGTATTCTTAGAGGGCTCAAGAAGAATCCTAGATAAGTGGTCTGCTACGACATTTGCAGTTCTTTTCTTGTCACGAATTTCTAGATCAAATTCTTGTAGTAAAAGAATCCATCGAATCAGACGGAATTTGGTGTCCTTCTTTGCAAGAAGGTGTCGAAGGGCAGCATGATCAGTGAATACGGTAATCTTGGATCCTAATAGGTAAGATCGAAACTTGTCTAGCGCGAATACTATAGCTAGCAATTCTTTCTCAATGGTGGTGTAGTTCAATTGTGCATCTGAGAGTGCTTTACTAGCGTAGTAGATGACATGAAGTACCTTATCTAGCCGTTGCCCTAAAATTGCCCCAATGGCATAGTCGGATGCGTCACACATCAGTTCAAATGGAAGGATCCAATTAGGAGGCCGTATGATAGGTGCAGTGGTCAATTTCGAGCGAAGATTTTCAAATGCTTCTTTGCATGCTTCATTAAAGACAAAGGGAGTGTCCTTGGCAAGAAGATTGCACAAGGGTTTGGAAATTTTACTGAAATCCTGAATGAAGCGATGATAGAAACCAGCATGGCCAAGGAATGATCGGATTTGTTTCACAGTTTTAGGTGGAGGGAGATTGGAAATAAGGTCAACTTTGGCTTTATCTACTTCAATACCCCTCTTGGACACGACGTGTCCTAAAACTATGCCTTCTTGAACCATGAAATGGCTCTTTTCCCAACTTAATACTAGGTTGGTCTCCTTACATCTTTTCAAAACTAAGGTCAAATTGTCCAGACAATCGTCAAAAGATAGGCCAAAAACTGAGAAATCATCAATGAACACTTCTAGAAAGTTTTCCACCATATCTGAAAAAATGGCTATCATGCATCGTTGAAAAGTTGCGGGTGCATTGCATAGTCCAAAAGGCATCCTCCTATATGCAAATGTCCCAAATGGGCAAGTAAAGGTGGTTTTCTCTTGATCGTCCGGGTAAACAGGTACTTGATTATATCCAGAATAACCATCTAAGAAGTAGCAGAAACCTTGACCAGCCAACCGTTCCAAAATTTGATCTATGAAAGGTAGAGGAAAATGGTCCTTCCTAGTCATTGAATTAAGCTTGAGTTGAGCTGGACATCCCCAAATCTTGAGATAACCTAGACTCAGCTTCTTACCATGTCATATCTCATATGGTGTGGTAGGAACGGACTTTAGAGGAAACTCTATTCAATAAGTAAATAGTTGAAAATAGGGCATCTATCTAAAGAAACAAGGGTAAATCAGTGAAGCTCATCATGGACCGGACCATATCCAATAGAGTCCTGATGACCCAAAGATTGATTCAAAGATTGATTTTGATGATCACAAAATCTTGAAGTATAAATACTAATGTTTGTGTTGCAAGGAGAAAGAATTTATTTTGCAAGGAACATAGCAAGATTGGAAGAATACAAGAAGGCCTCCAAAGCTCTCAAGAAAAGTTGGAAGAAAGCTACAATTTATGGCCCAAGCTTCAAGTTTAAAGAATTCAAGTTGGAGGAGCAAATTTAAAGAAAAATTCAAAAGAATAGTCCTCGAGTCGACTCCGGAAAGTTTAGAGTCGACTCTGGCACTCTAGAGTTTCAAGAAACAGTGCTCGAGTCGACTCCGATACTCTACGAGTCGACTCAGACTGAGAACAAACAAAAAGACAGAGAGTTGATTTTCAGCGCTACAGTGATCTCGAGTCGACTCCAACTTCAGTGCTACAGTGCGGAGTCGACTCCCAGCTACAGTGCCGGCAGACTACTATTCACGAGTCGACTCCTATTTCATCCGAGTCGACTCCTGCTTCAGCCGAATCGACTCCTGCTTCAGCCGAGTCGACTCTAGCACGCTGGGAGGCATAACGGCTAGTTTTTTCTTAATTCCAACGGCTCTATTTTTGTCTCTAACGGCTAGATTTTTGTTTCCACTCCCTCTAAAGCTATAAAATGAAGAGGAGAGCTAGGGAAGAGGGTATGGAAGTGGGAGAGAACATTTAGGAAAGAGATTTCAAAGAGATTACAAGAAAAATCTTCCAAAAGCACAAAAGGGCCATTCAAAGCAAAATAGAGAGAAGAAGAGCATCCAAGTGAATCCCAAAGCTTCCTCTCCATCCGTGTGCTGCCTCGGTGATCCTCTACTTCGTGCAAAATCAAAAGAGGGTCAAGTAAAGAAGAAGCTGAGTTCCTCCATCTACAAATTTGTTTGAGGGCTTCATCTCTTTACTTTACTTATTTATATTTGCTATATTTGCTTATTTGAGAAGCTTGTATTTGATTTAAACTCTTGCTCTATTTTCTTGTAACTTGATTCAATCAAGGGATTGAATCAAGGGGTTAAGGTTTGTTGGTGAGCCAAAGGAAAAACCAACGTTGTAAGGTTGTGGTTGGTGAGCCTTTGGGAAAACCAACTGGGTTGATTGTGAACCCGGAAAACAATCGTTGTAAGGTTGTGGTTGGTGAGCCTTTGGGAAAACCAACTGGGTTGGATTGTGAGCCCGTGAAAACAATCGGTTGGTTCTAGTCGGTGAGCCTGTGAAAACCGACCGAGTTCGTTGTGATCTCGCAAAACAACAAGTTGGGTTGTGAGCTTGTAAAACAACCGACTGTAATCTGAGGGATTATAGTGAAATTCTCAAGAGGTCTTGGGGAGTGGATGTAGGTGCTGGGGTGCACCGAACCACTATACATCTTTGTATTTGTGATGCCTTATCTCTTGTATTTCATGCCTTACATTCATGCTTGATTGTGTAATATCTCTAGCTTTGTTTTCTATAGAGTTATAAGTGATTGTTTAGAGTTTGCTTAGCTTCCACTCAATTCTTACCATACACATAGATTAAAATTGATCATACAACTATAAGTTAATTTTAGATCAATTGCACCCTAAAGCCATAGTATAATTGCTCTAGCTTAATTTTCCACTGCTTTACTTGTAATTGCCTAGAGCTTAAGTAAATAACATCTTATTATTCCGCTGCATTCTATTCAAAGTAAAAATTAGGGAACATAATTTTTAGAAAACCCAATTCACCCCCCCTCTTGGTTTGTCACCTTGGGCAACAAGTGGTATCAGAGCAGGTGCTCTAAGATTAATTATTGATCTCACGATCAAAAGCCAAAGATCATGACAACTCAAATAGATAGTCTTCTAGAAGAGGGACAATTAATTGATAGGCCTCCACTATTTAATGGCATAGACTACATATATTGGAAAGCACGCATGCGCATTTTTATTCAATCACAAAACTATTACTTATGGAATATCATAATAAATGACCTTCACACACTCTCTCAAACTATTAATGAAAAAGACTTAGCACAATTGAATACTAATGCTATGAACATACTATATTGTGCTATCCATGAAACTATATTTAATAAGATTTCTGCATGCTTATCTGCTAAAGAAATATGGGATACTTTAGAAATTATTTATGATAAATCTCAAATTAGCTCACATGTGCTTCAATTATATACTAATAGTGAGACTGCAGAATCTCCCACATCAGCCGAGTCGACTCCCAGTTTGTCCGAGTCGACTCCTAGAGGAAAACAGTCTGAAAGGCAGAGACTCAGTTTTGGAGACCCTGTGAACGAGTCGACTCCAAGTATTTCAGAGTCGACCCCCAAGTTAGCCGAGTCGACTCCAATAAAGCCCGAGTCGACTCCGAGGCAGGACAGTTCAAAAGACAGAAAACAAACTCTTCGGCCTCTAAGAAAGAGACGTCTCCCGAAGATCTCGAGTCGCCTCTCAAGTCAGTCGAGTCGACTCCAAGTAAACCCGAGTCGGCTCGAGGAAGAAAGAACAACAAAAAAATTCAAAAGCTTCCTAAAGACAAAGAAGAAGAGGAAGCAAGAAGAAAGAAAGAAAGAGATAAAAAGGAAGAAAGTTTTGACCAAGGAAGAGTCAAGCAAGGAAATGAAAGCTAGGAGCAACAATGATGATATTAGCTCCAAAGAACTACAAGAGGTAACTAACTTTTGCTTTATGGCACAAGAAGATAAGGTAAAATCTGAATCTACTTTTACATCAAATAATTTTCAAGAAGAATTTTCTTATGATGAACTTTTAAATGCTTTTCATGATTTGTATGGTGAATGTAGAAAATTAGCTATGAAAAATAAAAATCTTAAAAAACTAAATTTGCAAATTTCAAAAGAAAGAAATTCTATTGCTGAAATACAAGACAAACTAAATTCTGAAAATAAAAGCTTAAGGTTAAATTCAGAAGAATTGATTCAGAAAAATCATAGCTTAATCAAAACAAACCAAAACTTGAGTGAAGAAGTTGACCAACTGAAATCTCTTATTAACAAGTTCACTGTAAGTTCAGAAAGATTAAAAATGATGTTTGAAAACCAACATGCTGATTTTGATAAATCAAAATTTGGCTTAACTCCTTCACTTAGCAATGAATCCCTAAAGAAAAAGGTTTTAAATTTGTCAAGCAAATCATCAAAAAGGATAACGTATTTCAAACATCAAAAGAATGGACATAACAACCTTACCTATAGTTCTAGTACAATTAAATCAAATAGTAAAGTTATTACTATTAAACAGATTTGGGTTCCAAAAGGAACCATATGTCCTAACTCTCAAGGACCCAAGCAAGCTTGGGTACCCAAAATGAAAATATGAGGATGTAGACATAGGTGTGCCAAGATACCCATGGAACAAATAGAACTTTCATACAAATGGGTGCTCTAGACACACGTCAAAAAATGAAACTTAAAATATACTTATGAAAAGTAATTTTAAATAAAAAATAATAATAATGAAATCAGTAATCCTTGCATCTCATCATTATTTTTGCTTTAGTATTTGATTAAAATCTGAATTGCAAGTATTGATCAATTTTGTGATATAAAAAATACTTTTGGAAATATAATCAAATCACATCATTTTATAGTATGCTTTACTCACTATTGGATAAGTTGCTAAATGATTAATCAATCTATTAAGAATAACTCTATGAATTTTCTATATGCTTGATTGAGAGTTTTTATCCATGGCATTATTGTTTATTGATCATAGATATGATAATGTGTACTTGGTATGCTTTTGAATATGTGCACTATGAATACCAAGATTAAAGAAACCATCTTTGGCATATAAAATCAACTAAGACCTGCCATTGGCTTACTTAGATTATCTTCTGAAAGGTCAAAGTTTGCTATGCATGCTAACTAAGGAAACAAACAAAAATCAATTTCTAAATCTAAAGATGTTGTTTCCATCACTAAGTTTTCAAAAGCTTACATTGGATTTGTTCTTGGCAAATAAAATTGAAATATTTTCTGTATTTGCTAAATCTTGTAAAAGTGTTTCAAATGATAAAGGTTTCCAAACTGTGAAGATAAGAGTATCATGGCACAGTGTTGAAAACCAAAATCCTGATAAGTTTATACAGAAATTAATTATTTCAGAACCAAGAACACCATGAGTAAAATAGGATTAATAGAATCCTTGAAGAAGTGAAACAGGCAATATTGTATGATAGTCATCTACTTAAATGATTTTTTTTAAAGCTATCATCATTGCTTGTCATATATATGGTTTCTATTAGATCTATTTTTGATGAAAACTCCGTTTGATCTTCTGAAAAATAGAAAATGATCTATTGCATATCTTTCATATTTTTCAGTAGTATATGATAAACTTGATATGGTCTTTTGAAAATAATGCCAAATCTAATAAAGATATTTCTATTTTTTGGATATCATTCATCAAGCAATGCATATGGAACATTTAATCAAAAGATTATAGTTGTAGAAATATCAATTCATTTTATTCTTTATGAGACTAATGATTTATTATCAAGATACTAAAATCAAATTATATATGTATATGATTAATCTTTTACATATAACAATCTGAAAATATGTTAATAATTAGAACCAAATTGAGTTTTTCAGAAATGCACTTAATGAAGAAAAATTGATGAATACTAAAAGACTAAATCAAGAAAAGATGAAATAGATCTTGATGAAATACTTGCATGATTAGAAGTAAGGATCACCACTATCATTTGCTTGCTTTATGAGCTTTATATTCTATCAAATGAATGTGTAGAATGGACTCCTATGTGTTTATTTTATTAAAGAAGATATATGTTAAATAACCACCATATTTGAAAACACTCATTACAAATATGATAAAGCAATATATGATTTGGAACAAGCATCAAAAGCATGATATAAAAGCTTAAGTAACCTTTTTGATAGAAAGTAATAGTGATAAATCTATGCTTCAAAAAGAAGAATTTGTGATATCTTATTTGCTCAAAGTATACATTGATGACATCATTTTTGGTTCTACTAATAAAGATTTATATGAAGATTTTACTAAGCTCATGCAAGGTGAGTTTGAAATATGTATGATGAATGAATTAACATTTTCTCTCGAACTCCAAATTAAGACAAACAAGAAAGGGGATCTTCATTGACCAAAGTTAGTCCACAAGAAAACTCTTATAGAAGATTGGCATGAAGAAGGTATGTCTATGACCCCATCTTGTAAAATTTGAAAAGGATGAGCAAAGTAGATCTATTGTTTTAAAGCTGTATTGAAGCATGATAGAATAATTATTTTATCATACAGCTAGTAGAACAGATTGTATGCTCATTATGTGCCTTTGTGCAAGACTTCAATCTAACTTTAATGAATCATATTTTATTGATAACAAATAAATTATAATCTGAATTTTGATAGAAACAACTGTTTAAGATAAGTTGATTAAAACTTAGCTAGCGTGTCTTATTGATAATTATCTTAAGCAAATAAAATCTAAACTAAATTGATTTTGAAAATAAGAAATTGATTTGACCTTGATAAATCTTCCTATTGCCTCACATGCTTATCCTTGAACCATCTTGGTTAATGAAACTATTTCTTTAGTTCAAGTGATATGTGCTTGCTTATAGTTAGGCAATCTCTTGAGTAAAGTGACTCAATATTCAACTATTGTCATATCTTATATTGAGTCATCTAGTTAAAAATATGTTGGATGAATGGTTTGTATCTTGAAGAAACTAATGACTTTCTTTCAAGAAAGAAAAGGAGTTTGTTAATAATGCAGGATCCTTGAGCAAGAAAATGAGAGATTTCAACTTGAAGGACACCTCCACATAAGATACAATAAACATTCACATGCAAACAAGAGAGAGGACCTTCTTCAGCCAAAAGTTCACACATAAGAAATCTAGTTTGGCTTGAAGAATATAGAATGGATAGGTAATTTTAGATACCTCTCTCATAAATCAGCTGAGCAAAGTCAATAACTTAAATCTTATTGTGGCATGGTTAAAATCTTTAATTATTAAATTCTTGATATCATGTCTATATATGCATTAATTGACTTATGCTTTTAGAAATTATTTCATGGTTTGCTCAAACTAAAATATTTCTTTGCCTATATCATAACCATGAAATACACAAGTAAATGCTTAAAATTTTGATTTAAAATAACTTGTGAGAAGTTATGAATCCTTGATCACAATGAAAATATTGTTAGCATGATATACATCTATATGATACATAAGATTATTTCTTTATTCTGCTCTTTCATATAAATTACTTGAGAATAACAAAAGGGAGAGAGATAAAGAAAAGAAAATGGATATTATTCAAGAGAAGTAAAATCTAAGTAAAGGCAAATACTCCAATCTTAAGGAAAAGCAAAACAAGCATAATATATTCGGCACATTTGTGAGACTTGTGTGAGCATTCTTTTGGAAGGGATAAAATCCGTAATTAATTACACTTAAACAGGGAGAGTTTGAAGTAAACATTTTAACATTTCTATATTGCTCATTATAGGGATGGTGCCAATGGGGAGGCTAGTGGTAGTACCCGGCACTATTTGACCCAACTATTCGGTGTAGGGTATATTAGGGACGGCACAAGAGGGAGGCTAGTGGTAGTACCTCGTGCCCCTTCCAACTCCACCGGATAGGGAGCAAATAAAGTATAGAGCATAAGAAAGTAAAAATGAAAGACAAAGTAAATGAAAATATATAAGAAGAATCAATTCAAATTTTTAGTCACTTAGAAACACACCTTAAGGATGAAATCAGTGCAAGATTATAATTAAATAGGGGGAGTTTATTTGAAAAGAATTGATTTTGATCCTTGACATGCTTACTCTTAATATTCTAATGCATGACTTAACGCATAATATATGTTGCATGTGGAATGATGTTTTGAATTATGGGTTCTCAATATTTTGTAATGCTCCATGCTTAGATAATTTGATTGAATGTTTAAAATACTGCATAAATTTTTGGGTATTATTGAAAAGAAATTTCAGATTTGTCGTTCACAATCATCTTTAAAATCTGAAAGTTAAATAAATTTGTAAAAAGGAGAAGAGAAAGATATCTCTATTTAGGCAAAATGAATTAATCTTGATCTATCTTTCTACTTGCCTAACTTTGATACATAATATCCTAATACTTGTTAAAATATCCTCCATTTTGTATCAAAACTCAAAATTAAATACAAAGATTCTGAAAGTGCTCTAATGTTATTGAAATATGTGTTTTCAATCTTAGTAAATTAAGATGAGCTACAATGTAGAAGATACATATCTCAGATTATAATTTTGAAAGCCTTCTTGGAAATACTTATGAAATTTCATAATCTGATTTTGTATAAAAGCTTAAACTTAACTTAAAAATGCTTATATCGTTACATCTTTGTAACCTTAGTTGTATGCTTCAATGATCACGTCATTCAGGAGAATAACTCAATATGATTTCTAAATGAACATTTTAATATAAGAAAAACAGAATTAATTTTGACCCCTTGGTTGATTGTCTCGATACGCATCCGAAACATATCTTTTCTTATTGTTAAAGTGTACTAATATTAGTCTAAATGATGTGTCTTTCAATGATCTTGATTGCAAACAAATATTTTTGAATATATAATTTTATTTTGATATTAAAAAGATTTATTGTGCTTCATGTATACATTGCTGAAAAAAACTATGATTAAGAAATTGAGTTCTATAACTATATATACTTCAATGATCATCTATATATTTTTCTCTCTCCTACATTATTAAAGACTTCCATCAAAATATATATATATATATTATTAAAAGAGTGAATGATCTTAAGTCTAGAAACATTTCAGCTCACTCAAATGATTCTTAAAGGAAAGAAAATGTAAATGCTTTTGAAAGAATTTGAGCTTCAAATGAATCATTTTCTGATTAATATTTCAGTACATTTTCCCAAAAATTAAGAGGAAGCATAACTTGTTCTTGAAAGATTAAAAAGAGTGATTGCTATAAATTTTGAATAATTCTAGATCACTCTACATTCTTGATATCATAAAGTTTCAGTTTTATTCACGTTTATCATTAAAATCTGAAATTCAACAAAAGAAAAGAATGATTAAAGAAGAATGCATCTTTTGAGGGGGAGCTTTAGATATTCAGTATCTTATCCTAAGTTACTTTAATTTGATGCATACCTTGAATTTTATGGATTGATTTTGATGAACCTCCTTATATTGCAAGACTTGCTTTAATTATATAATAAGTTTATACTTTGAGATGAGTTCTATAAAGGTTGTCTTATCTCAAACCTTGAATCTTATGAAAATAAGCAGAAACTTATAGAAAATATATTTTCGAGATTGACAATTTTATTGAACATTATCTTCAAATTCTAAACTCTTAAATGGAATGATCAATTGAGGGGAAGAAAGAAAATTTTAGAAGGAGAAATTTTATGGAACTTAATCGCATAAATCTATACCTAAAGGAGAGAGAAAGAATTTATGATACACCTTGAGGCTTGTTATTTGGTTAATATATCTTATGCATAAATCATGAACCAAATTGCAATTCAAACAGTTGATCTTAAGAGCCTCTAACTTAATGAAAAAGGGGGAGAATAATGTGTTGAATTTTCTTGAGTATCTCAATGAGTTCACTAATGAGTTCTTATTGGCTTGCTCTTTAGAGTTTCAATCCTGTGCCAATTTATTCTTATATATATTAAAATAAAAGAAAATTGCATCAAAAGAGCTTGTTGAATAAAAGAAAGTCTTTAAAAGAGCTCTAAGATGTATCAAAAATTGCATGAATCCATATTTTGGTATTTGTGCCCCAATGCTCTATTATCATAAAAGAACTTTGAAGTCATTAAGAATTAATGATCCAACATGATGGTATGTTTTTCAAGTATATAAGTTTTGATCTTATACTCTGAAAATTAATTAAATTGCTCTCATGTTGATAAACAAGCTTTATATATTGGGCAAAAGATCTTAAATGAACAAGCTTTTCATACTTATTATTGAAAGAGAGGTTAGATTTCCATTCGTGCCTTCTTTGAATATCAGTCTTGATACTCCTTGAACTAACTTGAAAAAGATTCCACCTACACTTGATTTGAAAACTATCCTTGGAATCACATTCGATGTGCTCTCATCATAATTTGCTCTGAAATCATCTTAATTGGCTCTGTTCTATGCTAATTAATCTTGTTCTGACATTATTGCCTTGAGTTATATGATTCATATTCTTGCAATAATTTGACATGCATTAACTGAAAATCAGAGTACTATAAAAAAAAATATATTTGAGTACCATTATCTTTGTGCTTAATGTTTCATTATCTTACAACCTTTTTGATGTTGTCAAAAAGGGGGAGAAATATCTGAGTATATGCTCATAATGCTTTATGTGTTGATTATGTTAAGATTAAATCTAAAGCATTATCATGAAGTATATTTTAAAGATATATATTTCTACTTCATGCAACTTAGCTATGCATTTACTTCTAGAACACAATATATTGCATATACTCCAAGTTTTGTCATCATCAAAAAGGGGGAGACTGATGACCCAAAGATTGATTCAAAGATTGATTTTGATGATCACAAAACCTTGAAGTATAAATACTAATGTTTGTGTTGCAAGGAGAAGAATTTATTTTGCAAGGAACATAGCAAGATTGGAAGAATACAAGAAGAACTCCAAAGCTCTCAAGAAAAAGTTGGAAGAAAGCTACAATTTATGGCCCAAGCTTCAAGTTTAAAGAATTCAAGTTGGAGGAGCAAATTTAAAGAAAAATTCAAAAGAATAGTCCTCGAGTCGACTCCGGAAAGTTAGAGTCGACTCTGGCACTCTAGAGTTTCAAGAAACAGTGCTCGAGTCGACTCCGATACTCTACGAGTCGACTCCGACTGAGAACAAACAAAAAGACAGAGAGTTGATTTTCAGCGCTACAGTGATCTCGAGTCGACTCCAACTTCAGTGCTACAGTGCGGAGTCGACTCCCAGCTACAGTGCCGGCAGACTACTATTCACGAGTCGACTCCTATTTCATCCGAGTCGACTCCTGCTTCAGCCGAATCGACTCCTGCTTCAGCCCGAGTCGACTCTAGCACGCTGGGAGGCATAACGGCTAGTTTTTTCTTGATTCCAACGGCTCTATTTTTGTCTCTAACGGCTAGATTTTTGTTTCCACTCCCTCTAAAGCTATAAAATGAAGAGGAGAGCTAGGGAAGAGGGTATGGAAGTGGGAGAGAAATTTAGGAAAGAGATTTCAAAGAGATTACAAGGAAAATCTTCCAAAAGCACAAAAGGGCCATTCAAAAGCAAATATAGAGAGAAGAAGAGCATCCAAGTGAATCCCAAAGCTTCCTCTCCATCCGTGTGCTGCCTCGGTGATCCTCTACTTCGTTGCAAAATCAAAAGAGGGTCAAGTAAAGAAGAAGCCGAGTTCCTCCATCTACAAATTTGTTTGAGGGCTTCATCTCTTTACTTTACTTATTTATATTTGCTATATTGCTTATTTGAGAAGCTTGTATTTGATTTAAACTCTTGCTCTATTTTCTTGTAACTTGATTCAATCAAGGGATTGAATCAAGGGGTTAAGGTTTGTTGGTGAGCCAAAGGGAAACACCACGTTGTAAGGTTGTGGTTGGTGACGCCTTTGGGAAAACCAACTGGGTTGATTGTGAACCCGGAAAACAATCGTTGTAAGGTTGTGGTTGGTGAGCCTTTGGGAAAACCAACTGGGTTGGATTGTGAGCCCGTGAAAACAATCGGTTGGTTCTAGTCGGTGAGCCTGTGAAAACCGACCGAGTTCGTTGTGATCTCGCAAAACAACAAGTTGGGTTGTGAGCTTGTAAAACAACCGACTGTAATCTGAGGGATTATAGTGAAATTCTCAAGAGGTCTTGGGGAGTGGATGTAGGTGCTGGGGTGCACCGAACCACTATACATCTTTGTGTTTGTGATGCCTTATCTCTTGTATTCATGCCTTACATTCATGCTTGATTGTATAATATCTCTAGCTTTGTTTTCTATAGAGTTATAAGTGATTGTTTAGAGTTTGCTTAGCTTCCACTCCATTCTTACCATACACATAGATTAAAAATTGATCATACAACTATAAGTTAATTTTAGATCAATTGCACCCTAAAGCCATAGTATAATTGCTCTAGCTTAATTTTCCACTGCTTTACTTGTAATTGCCTATAGCTTAAGTAAATAACATCTTATTATTCCGCTGCATTCTATTCAAAGTAAAAATTAGGGAACATAATTTTTAGAAAACCCAATTCACCCCCCTCTTGGTTTGTCACCTGGGCAACAAGTCCGATTCCTCCTCTCTGACACTTCCCATTGAGCTGAGGTGTACCAGGAGGAGTCCATTTATGAAACTATACCATTCTCCTTGAGATAATCACGGAACTCTCCACTAAGGTATTCACTTCCTCGATCTGATCGAAGAACCTTAATGAGTTTTTCTGTTTATTTTTCTACTTCATATCTCAACTCTTTGAACCTTTCAAAACGTTTCAGATTTTGTGTATCATACACCATATCCATACTGTGAGTAATCATCGATAAATGAAGTAAAAAATTACAACCCCTAGCCTGTACATCGAATGGGCCACACACATCAGTGTGTACCTAGGGTAAGTATTTCAGTGGACCTCCTGTATCCTACAAAGGATAATTTGGCCATCTTTCCTTGAAGGCAGACTTTACAAATCAAATATGACTCGAAAGTCAATGAGCCAAAAAGCTCATGTTTCTCCAATTTGTTTATTCCTGTCTTCTCCTATATGGCCAAGCCTGAGGGTGCCACAAATATTTTAGATTTTATCTCATTTCTAGATCTATTAGATCCTATGGTACTCACTGTTTGCTCAGATACATTCACAGATACATCCATATGTATGTGATAGAGACCTGTCAATCATAAAACCACGTTGAACTAATTTATTTCTCAAATAAATGGAACAGTAGTCTTATAAAAATCATTCTGTACTAAAACAAGATACAAAAATCAAATTTCTGCTAGCAACAACAGTAACAATCCCTAAGTATCCTGAGCATATCTGACATGCCTTATGAAGGTCTGTCACCCTTCATATTTTTTATGCTTCCCATGTATGTAGGACAGTTCCTCTTCCAATGGCCGTCCATGATACAATGGAAATACTTTTCCTTGCAATTGGCCTTTTTTCTTGGAACTTCCTTACTTGGCGTTTTCTCAGTCTTCTGCTTGTTCGCAGGCTTCTTCTTCTTCCATATAGACTCTCTCTTGGAAGTAGAAACCAACTCGACAGTCAAGAAACGATGCCCCTTGAACTCTTCAAGGTCCCTAAGGTAGTTACCAAATTTATTTAACAATTCTGTTTTGGTGCATACAATCTTATTCATATGGTAATTACTATAAACTGTTCATATGAAGCTAGAAGGGATTGTGGGATCAAATCCGTTTGCAATTCCTTGTGCATGGTCATGCCGAGCTTCTCAAGCTTTTTTAAGTCCTTTATCATGGTCAACCATGATCATGGACAGACTGCCCATCGCGCATCTTGGCCTTGAAGAGCTTTTTGGACACTTCAAACCATGCTGCGCAACTCTGATCACCATACAACTCTTGCAGGTGATTTAATATGTCCCTGGCAGTCATCATGTTCTCATGCTGGCATTGCAATTTATTGGACATGGATGCCATTGTGCAGCACCTTACTTTATTGTCATTGTTCGTCCACTTAGCATGCGTCTTACGCTAATTAGTGATCGGACGGATAGGTAACATGGAGATTCCATGGTCTAGCACATACCCTAATTTCTCACAATTCAAAACTATTTTTGAAATTTGCTGAGCCAGTCTTTATAATTGGATTTGGTCAAACGGTTGTTCTATAGGATATGAGTTAAAGTCTAGAAGCTGACATTATAATCCTCAGAGAGTAAAGATTCTAGTTAGAATTTTGTACTTGATTCTAATTTGTTCTAGGGTCTTTTAGAACAAATGTACCTCCACTATTTTCTCGAATTTCTCATACTTCCCTGGTAGGAAAACGGAATCCTACACGACTAGGATTTCTAGTGGGTACTGCGGTCCCACCGATTTACATGCCATCTCACCTAACAGTTATTGGTGATACATAAATTGATGAATATACAACTCTTGTACAATGCTTCTCAAGCATGTTGCAGTGCTACTTGGTCTCTAAGCCATGAAGACCTCACCTAACAGTTATTGGTCCCATTTCTTAGTTAAGTCAGACCCACCGTATAACCATAGAAATAAAGTCGTCATTGGGTCCTCACCTAACAGTTATTGGTGCCCAACCCCACCTTTACCCTACAACATCTCATGTCTATAGAGAGGTCCAGCCCCCCCGAATGCAACTTGTCCACTGTCTCCAGCCGAGAAAATCAACATCAGAAAGACCTTAGCAGCTCTACTACAGTGGAAGACCTATTAACTTAATATTGGTTAATCAGGTCTTAGTGTTTGCAACTTGAGCTCTTCATAAGAGGTAATCGAACAATTGGCCAGGTAAGCAGGTGGGAGGCTCCCCTTACTCAGAGAGTAAGGTCCTAATTAAGTAACCACCTTTCATGCTTTTCTAGACACCAATTAGAAAAAATTAATCTAATATGACTTTGCTCATGTTGGTTCACTCTCGACTTGATTGAGGAGGTTTTAGTTTAGGTCTCATTGGGTTTGCTACATCACATGTAAACCTATCTACCCGACTCTCATTCACATCACATGCAAACGGCACATTGTAGGCAGTTATAATTGCAGCAATAATTAAAGCTAAACTTTAAATAGGTGATGATCATTGGATTCTAATTAGATCGTATTACAAGCACATGCACGTCAATCCGGTCAATTGGTCTTCAACTCTTGAATGGGTTCTAGCCTCCCTGATTTGATCCTTGATCAACTCTTGATCCCATCGCCATCAACCGCTTAGATCGCCGTTCATCTCATGCCTTGTCTTCAACTTGATCGTTGACGTACATCACATCACAAAAATACAACCAGATGTAAAATAAAAATAATAATAAATTATATCCCCTTTTAGGACGCACGCAGAAAACATCAAATAAGATGCATGCAAGCATCTGAAAAATTACATGACATTACAGATCACATCGCAGGTCATTACATTTGATACCAAAAGGGTTTGAATCCTATGATCATCACCACATGCAGCAATTATAATTTTCAGATCTGAAATCTAATTAATTATCTCATGACATAGGTTGTTGATCATGCTAATTATGATTCTAAACTTTGTAATTCCATTAACAATGCAATTAGAATCATCTTTTTATCACATAAAAATCAACATACAAAAATCAGCACCCTAGAAAAAATCTGCATGCAGAAAATTTTCAGCATGCATAATCATTTAAATTTCAGATCTAATAAGCCTATTAATAATTAATCCTTACCTTAATCTACGATGCCTAGGCTCTGATACCACTTGTCACGCCCCCGCCTATGTGGGGCACGTGAGGCACCTAGTGCCCACGTGGGGGCCACATGAGGGAGGAATACGGGGCTCCCCTGCTAGATATTGTCCGGTTCCGGAGCTTCACACAAGGTTCCTTCACTCCTCTCCGATTTTGTTTTCGACCCAAAATGCGTCTGCAGGATTTGGAGACACTCGCCTCATATGCTCAGGCTCTAGAACGAGTCTTTTCGATGTGGGACTATTGGGCCTCACACCCTTTCCACCATCAGACAAGAGCTGTCCTCCCTAATCCTGCATGGAAAAGAGAGTAATTTATTTTTGTTTTCTTTTCTTTATTTTATTTGCAAAATAGAAGGAGTATTAGGCCGCTAATCTCCATTTTTATTTGTAATCAGTTTTCCTTTTTATGAAATCCATCAATTTTCTTTCATGCAATCCCTATTCTAGATTCGAGTTAATTTCTGTTTTCTTTTTATGAAATCTTTTAATTTTTCTCTTTATGCAATACATTAAATCTTCCTTTATGCAATTTGTGTTCACTTCAAGCTTCTTGTTTTCATCCATTTTAATTTATGCCAAAGCTTTTTCTTTGATTAGTCAAACATATAAATGCTTTTCAAATTTAAATACCTGTCTTTTAGTTAATTTCAATTAAATTTTTTTTTTTCCGGTAGACTAGAGAATCTATCATCATCCTCAAAATAATGTTTTTCTTTTATCATTCAAAAATTGATTTTGAATCCGAGTGATCTGCAACATCAAGCAAGTCACTGACGAGTGGATAGACATCCAATGACTTCTTGTATTGGTCACGCTCAGTACCCTTGTTCTCTAACAAGCACCTGCACTATTACTTCAGTGTCTCCACACCGAGGACTCGAGTCTCGTCCATCCATAAGGAAAGTAATGTGGTGCACTGATCTTATCGGATCGATCACCGTCCTCATGATGATCCATTTGATGATGCCGCACCAAATCTGGAGGAAAACTTCAGTGGGATTTTAAATCAGAACAGAAGAAGAGGGAGAAGAGAAAGAGGAGGAAGAGGAGAAGAGGGAGAAGAGAAGAAGAGAGGAGGAGAATAGGTGGGGAGAAAATTTCTTAATTCTTCATTAAACCCTAATCAACATAAAAGTTCCCTATAAATAGGGCCCCATAAGAACAATTAAAATAAAACCCCTTACATAAATATTTCCCAATAAACCCACAAATAAGCCCTAAAAATGCAAATAAGCCCAGAATAAAATAAACCACAAATAAACCCTAAAACACAAATAAATCCAGAAATAACAATAAACAAATATGCAAATAAAATGGGGACCTAGCTGATGTCCCATCAACTCCTCCCGGGTGAGAAAAACTCGACCCCGTCGAGTGTAGATCGGGTCGGCTGTCGTACTGCTCCAGAAGATCCGAGTCAAGGCATCTTTCTGATACCGAAATGGACGTCTTATCTACCCAGGCTACTTTATATGGATTAGGATGAGGGGTAGATTTCAGGCCAAGGCGAGAAACAACTCCAGACGCAATGGCATTGATGCAATTCCCGCTATCAAATAAGATTTTGCATGTTTTACCATTGATCTTAATAAGTGTATAAAATAGGGAGGTTCTTCGCCAGTCTTGTTCGGTCTTTGTTTGGGCTAGTGTGCACCTAACCACATGGAGCTATGGTTTTGGTCATTCCTATCAGTGGGCTCATTTTGGTATTCAGTCTGAACAAACTCTAACCCGGTCTTTTCGTCTCCAAAGTCATCTACAAAAATCCTCGATGTTGGGTTCATAGACTTCCTCGACACACCAGTATCCTGGGTTCCTGCTTCCAGTTCAGTCATTAAATAGGTCTTGGCATTACATTGGGACGCAATGTGGCCAAACTTTTGGCACATGAAACACTGGGTTTGGTTTCTAAGGGCGGGTTGGACCCTAATATGCCTTTTTCTTTATCAGTTGATGTACTTTGAACAGGCACCGGGAACGTCCTAGTCGGTGTTTAGCTAGAACCGGGCTGGGAAGGATGGTTGGAGAGTGGTCTGGGTTGTGGGAGATGGCTTTGATTAGGTCGGGCTCCTGGGGGTAAGAACCGAGAGTCGGTACGTCTCACCACAGGGACTCGTAAAAAACTATCCACGTCTTGAGCCAATTGGTATGCCTGGCCAAGGGTAGTAATCTCTCGGAGGATCAATTCTTTGGATCTCCTCGCGGAGTCCTGCTCGAAACCTAGAAAGAGTAATAGTCTCCTCGTCGATTACATCGCACCTCATGTGAAACTCCTCAAACGTGCAATGTAATCGGCAACAGTTGAAGTTCCTTGAGTTAGTTTCTGCCACCTATCCATAAGGCGTTGTCGGTAAAGAGAATGGCAGATACTTCCATTCAGTTTTTTCTTTCATATCCTCCAAGTGGTGATGCGTGGAAAGCCTCTGGGTCTCATGCCGATGTTCAACGTTATGCCAGTACCAAGTGAGCTTGCCCAATAAGCTTCATTTTGGCAAACCGTACTCTTTACTATCATTCATTATTTCGTACCACTCAAATAATTACCTGGCTTGCTCTCCAATCAAGGTACACGCTCGGCTTAATTGACCAGCAAATGTGGGCTTCTACTCGCACGGTACGAAGTAGTCGCTCATCAAGATCGCGCTGGTGATCAGGATGAAGTTGGTTCCTAGGGGGATGGGGAAAAGCTACAGGTGGTGTGGTCAACCCAAACTCAGGATAAGCTGCGATTGGGGTTGATGGTTCCGGAGTCCTAGGATGTTGTACTAGAGCACGGATCTCACGTTTGAATTCGTCTTGATCAGCTCGTATTGCAGCTAATTGTTCCAGAATATCTTGTATAACTCTGGGGTCCATGGTGGCTAAAGGGGTCTGAGAGTCAGTGAGGAGGTACTCTTCACTATCG